>NW_011888837.1:3078485-3090798 GCF_000151845.1 Pteropus vampyrus
GTGATGCCTCTAATCTTAGCCAACTATCTCACAAATATGTTTTGTCACAAGAGAGACTCAGAAAGAAATCATAGATAGATCTGTGCTGTAGAATCACTTGTTTGAAGAAAATAGAGGTTGCTAGAACCTTCTCAAGAGCTGTTGAATCAGAATTCCAGGATTCTACATTTTAATATGCTTTTTAGTTGCTTCTTATGCATGTGTAATCGAGAACTATTGCAGAAAAATCAACTCAAATATTAGGTTAATTCAATTTCATTCAGTACATATTTATTAAGCACCTACCAAGTTCAAGGAAGGCACTAAGCTGGATGTTGCTGGGGAGAGAGAGAAAAATAAAACCCAATTCCAGCTCAAGAAATATATATTCCAGTAGAAGAAAAAAAACCAACAAAAAAAAATGAAGAAAAAATGATTTTAATATAAGACAAAGCATGATAAAAGTATGCAAAGTATAATGATGGTTCAGTGGAGGCAGGGGTGATACTTATTGGGGGTCCAAGAAATAAAAGGTGCAGTCTTTCCAGATGAACTCTGAGGGATAATAAAGATTTCAGCTGCTTGCGGCCTCATGTCTTTGAAGTGAGTAAACCCCAGATCTGGTTGGGGCTCTGCTACTTCACTACATGATCTCGGGCAAGTCACCTAACATTTCTGTGTTTACTTTTTTATCTATAAAATGAAGTGGCTGGCAAGGTGATTCAAGTTCCTTTCTACTTGAAAAATTGAAAACTTCATTATTCTGATTTTATCTACCTCAATGATCTAAGGGTGGGTATTAAGGCTTTTTAGACTGATTGGATAAAAACTATGAGATGTAGAATATTGTTGGCAATGAGAACTGTGTGCCAGGTGAAGAGGTGTATTGAAGCCAGTACCCCCTCAGGCTGGGCTCCTAGACAGGTTTGGTGAGGAGAAGTGCTGCTTGTGTAGTGTCTGTTGCTGCTGGTTTAAAGTTGTTTACTTCTTATTAAATACTCACAGTAAGGAGAAAATACAAAGTGCTGGCTGCTATTGCCTAATGATTTGTTTTTTTAAATAAACAGATTTCCTCACAAGAATCATCTGTTAGGCCTCCATAACTAATGTCAAATAAGAGGAGTAAAAAGATTGGGAGAAAATATTCTGAGTGGGACTTTTTCATGAGTGTATGTGGACCTCAAGAGGGACAGGGCTCAGGTGTGCACAGATGAGTTCACTGTGGATTTATGATCGTACTCTCTTTTCCTCCAAGTTCATTTACCACCCAGGTCATCGTGATTAGTATTTTTCTTTCTTCTTTCATTTTAGGGATAGAGGCTTTGTAAGGCATCGTGGGAGAGTTTGTAAAGTAAGAACGAAGCTGATGAATTCTTCTGGTGTTACTTCTAAGCCTTCTGGAAAATGATTGCTACCTTCTTGGACAAGCAATACTTAAATGTTTTCTCTATTCCTATGAAACTTCTTTACAAGAAGAGAGTGGAAGTCAAATCTTCTGAGCTTCTCAAGATAGGTAGTATGGCTTTGAAGCCTTCGAACAACTTTTAGAGTTCCTGTGTTAACGATGTAGAATGCTTTGAGGACAGTGGTATGCAAATGAATGTTTAACTGGTTGAGGGAGCCTCGATTTGTAGCTTTTACACTTGTTTGGTGTAAATATTCCCATTATGACCAATTTCAGTGTTGCGAGGTCACTAAACTCAAAGTTGGAAGCAATGCGTAGAACTAGCTTTAACAAATGAGTCCTAGCTGGCTCAGCACACCACTGCTTGAGGATGTTTCTAATGTCCTTTTCTGAACAAAGTAGGTGGTCCACTTAGATGAAAAGTTCAATGTCTTTGAAAGAACAAACTAGAATCACCTTTAGCTACTCACTGGGCCTCTTAAGTGCTAAGGCTGTAACCGCCAGAGTCTAATCATTCTGGATCAAGCGCTGCTTGACTGAGGTCATAGGTAGCAGGTGCAGCCTAGCCACCAGTTACATGAGCTCTTCAGAAGCTTCATTTCTACCCGGTTGCGGTCACTGCTGTTGTGAGTAATCACGGTTCTCATTCCACTTTAAAATCATCAGAGGGACTGAGCTGGGTCCTGAGGTTGAGGAAATGGAGGCTAGCTGCATCTTTATTCAACATTGTGAGGTTGGCTTGTGTGAAATACTTGTGAGCAATCACCAATGCAGATACAGGCTTTTTTTTTTTAGGATGGACTCCCAAAGGGTTTTGAGATATAGAAATCTCACTTTGTGCTTATTTAAGCATGGCATTCAGAAGTTCAATATGTGAGCAGTACATTGATTCTCTCTGGATATATTTTCATCTTTTCTTTTTTAATTTCAAATCATAAAGTGAGAAATGCTCATGGAAATAAAAATAAAACAATATAGAGACCTTTAAAGTAAAAGTAATATCCCCTTCCTTCCCACCTCCAATTGCACACCTCAGAATCAACCACTGTTAACAATTTCTTGTGTATCATTCCAGGTCTATTCCTATTCTTATTCGAACATAGATATAGGGTTTTTACTTCTGTTTTTATTGTTTGTTTTGATAATGTATAAAAGTGAGAACATAGTATATATAGTTTAATACTTGCTTTTTAAGTTAAATCACATAATGGCTATCTCTTCAATTAGTTCATTCAGCTCTGTGTAGCTCATATTAATGGATGCTTAAAATTCCAAGTAATAGCTTGGAGGTGGTGCTACTTAGATGGTTTCACTTTTTCCCCTATTACAAACATGTTGAAATAAGCAACTTGGTCAGGAAGAGGAAAGTGGTTAAGTTTAGTGATTCCTTGGAAGACATTTTTTGAGTTGAAATCTTGGCCTGCCATCTACTATGTGTGTGACTTTAAGCATGTTATTTATCCTCTAAATTTCATTATCTGCAGATTGAAAGTGATAATAATAGTATCTAATATTGTCATAAGAATTAAGTAAATTGACACACATACTTAAAACAATACCTGGCACTCAAAAACCACTCAAAAAATGTTAACTTTCATTGTATGTATCTTTACAGACTCACAGTAGCTTATTAGTATTTTAGATACCTAGAAGTGAGTCAAAATGCTCACAGTCAGCTCTGGAAAGCTTCTGGCTAGCTCTAGCACCCCATTTCTTGAGGTCATTCCTAGAGCCATACCTAAAATATACACACTTTACATTTTGATAAATTGTCCCCAATCTTCAAATTGTACCATTTCGAATTCCAACAACCATGTAAAGTATGTCTCTCGCCAACACTAGAGCTTATCTATATTATGAGGTTTGATTCATACAAATGATGCAGGGCAGGGCAACTCTCCGCAAGTGGAGATTCAAGTTCTGCATCGAGAGAGAGGTTCTTGACTGAGTGCAGGAAAGAATTAAAGCACATGCCAGAGTTAGAGTCAAAAGGAATGTTCATTAGAGAAGTTATCATGCTCCACAGACAGAGTACAGTCTCCTTTGAGAGGCAGAGAATGAGAGAGACAAGAAGGACAGAGAGAAAACACCGAGAGAAAAAGACAGACAGAAAGACAAACAGACAAAGACAAAAGATAAAGACAAGTCTTTGGGGAATTCAGTTTATATATCATTCTTAGTTTCTATGAATTACAGTTAAAAGACTTTGTTTACCTATTTTCCTTTGACAGTATGGGCATACAGTGTGAAAGTAAAGGTATGTAGTATGAAAGATATGCTACCCTTTGTTCCATAGATTCCTTATAGTTTTGGCCATAGGAAATGAATGTAAGGTACAACTTAAAGACTCTGTTTTCTCTTCACAGTATGGGTAAGTGATTTTTCAGTAATCGCAGCAGGAATCTTCCTTTTTCCTGTAGGTTTCCTCATGGTCTGGCTGTAGTGCTGATTAGCACATTGCAGGTTCTGAATATAGCTTGAGTTAACATTTAGTTCTCATGCCTCTTCCCTACATTACAAAGAACAAGTTATCCAGGAGCTACAGGTACTGAAGGCAATCATGAAGAAAGGGCTAGGGGAAATGGAGATAAGAATCTCTTGTCTTTTTTTACTGGGGACAGAGATTTTCAATATTGAGAAAGCATATTGCTGCAACTGCACATTTAGCTTTTCTCCAGATGATGTTTTAATGTGAGACACTTTTCTCTCATTCTTGTCTAGAATCTACGTGCCTTGTCTCGAAGCAGAGATGAGTCACAAGTGGTCTGAGATGATTTTGCTAGCACATCTAAGATACATGCAGGTAGAGTCCACGACACTAAGAGCTGTCTCAGACAGAAGTAATGTGACATCACATGCCTCCCCAACAGGCAGATTATTTTCCCCCAGGAACTCTTTCCCAAAGCAGGTTGGCTGGTTATAATTGTCACTCATCACACCTCCCACATGTGTAACTTTTCACGTAAAGTGGAAGTTGAAGCATGGAGAGTGAGAGAAAACTGTATTTCCCAGCATTTGCCTCAAACAGTATAAACTATACTCACAGACTTCTAATCTCATGAAGCAGTGGTGCATTTGAATGCTTTTTGGAAGTTTGGTATCGCTCAAGAAAAGAGACCATGCTCTGTTAAGATCAAGGTATTGTTTGCAAAGGAAATGCAATCCTCTGTCAAACAATATAATCTCCTTTCTCATAGAAGTGTGGCAATCTCATTCTAGATAATATAGAGACCTAATTAATAAATCAGAAATCACCAAACCATGGTTCAGAAACAACATACCTAGAAATCAGCAGTTGTAACAGTCATAGACTAGAAAGAGAGAAGGTGAAATTTTTGGACATCTGGTCAAATAAAGTGATGTATTTTCCTGTATACGTCACCAGTTCACCTAATTACAAATGTTTATGGATATTGTATTGGAGCTCTCTGAGCATGTGTATATATTCAAAGAAGCCATAATCTCGGCTGTAAATAAGCATGTTCAATTGAAGTGGAGACCTTATAATTATCCCAAATTAATATAGACAATATGCAGGATATAGCTATACACAAAAATAAATATGTTCTCTTTGTGGCGTGGATTATCTGTTAAGTACTAGAAGAACTAGTAGAATAACAAATCTACAAAGCACTTTTACACAGATAGCATCTGTTTGAGACTGAAGACGTGAGAGCATAAAATCAGGATAACGCTCCATTTTACACCATCCAGAATACAAAAAGGAACAGTTGTTCCTTTTGTTCCCATGTCTTCCCTGGATTAGTAATTGAACTCGATGTTTATTAAAAGTTAAGATTAGTTCATAAGCATAAAAGGATGGCCCCTATTTTTTACATTATATGGTCACTGAGAATTAAAGTAAGAGAGAGCAAATACATCATTTAAAATTAAAGGAATGTTCTCTTTCTGATTTGGGGAAATTTATTTCCTTAGAGATGACAGAAAAGGATACTTTATTGATATGATAGAGAGATTCCTATTTTTAGGAAAAATTTGAGAAACTTCTCACAACACAAGGCACCCAAGTACCCCCTCCTTCCCCTCCAGGCTATCTCTCTTTTTCATCTAAAGTCCACTTTGAAGTCAATTGTGGCTCAACACAAATAAGACACAAAGCCTGTGGATAAGAATCTAGATTGAGAAGAATCTAGAGTAGTCTCTGCTCTAACTTTAGGTATCAGACAACCAGAAAATGCTAAAGTTTTTCTAAGATATACCAAAACTCAACAACAAAAATGTAAGGAAAGCCTGAAAAGTAATGGAGCCTAAACAGAGATTTCCTCAATTGCATAGGTGTTCTACAATGATAAATGCATTCCATTGCTATTTTAAAATTTTACCTTTTTCTGGAGTCAGTAAGCATTTAGACAGTGGAGACAAGATTTCTTTCTGGTTTTTACGTGCAAGATTCTAACCAAGCATCAGTGAAAGAAGCTTCTCTTTCTTCCAAGCACCTGGAAATCTCCATCCTCTTGTAAGCAGTTTCATAGGCATACGAACTCTCTGACTCTCTAAAAAGCAACAAAGAAATATCCAAATGAATCCAGCTAATCTCTTCATCTTGCATGGGTATCTGAAAAGCAAACCGAAATAAAACATTCCTATTTTTCCACCAATATCTGCAATTATATAACCTGTCATACTAGGAATTCCTCTGTTCCCATGTGTAGACACTGAGTTTCTAATCTATGGTGAACTAAAGCTTGAAGAATGCAAATATATTTACAGACTCAAATTCACAGAAGATTCGTTGATCTCTCAGGGGTTCTAGGCATAATCCTGAATGCTGGGAATAGAAATACATAAGATGCTTTCTTGTAATAAAGGGTCTACTAGGAGAAACAGATATTCAAATAATTACAATTCGACATAAAGTGCAGAATTGCTAATTAATACCAATGTTTATTAGCTAGAAGTTAGAAATAAAGACCAGTACCATTGAAAAAAATGTTTGCCTTCTTTTTCTGAAGACAGAGTCTTTGTTTTTATAACGTTGGATAGTCTTAAATGCTCCCTGTATTTATGGAAGCTGATAAACCTTTCTGTATATATGCTTACTGATTTGCAAATCAAATTATTTTAATAATAAACTTTGATTGCTAGAGATGCACACTAATTATTTTAAGATTCAAGGACAGAGAGTTGAAACACAGCCGCATTCCTAATTAAATCCTTGGCACAGCTCATAATCAGGACGCCACAGTAAAACTGAGTTTTGCATTTGGGTGGCATTAGCCACAAGCATGAAACAAGGTATTTTTCAGTGCAGGGCCCAGAAAACATTGCTCTATTCCTATGGGAGAGTTAGTTGCCGGTGCTTATTTTCATCTAGAAGGCCTGTTTTCCATTTAAAGTCCTGAGATATACAATAGCTGGAAATAACTTCTTCCCCCTTCCTAGTCCTGCTTGCTGCTCCAGGCCTGTGGTTTTCCAATGACAGCGTGATGGAACTGTGGCAAACGACTTGGGGAAATATGTCGTTGGAGCAGTTCAGCAATTATTAACCTGGATAAATGTTATAATACATGCACATCATTCTTTGTTCCTTTGAAACAAGGAAATAATACATGAGATAAAGACTCTTACAGTGTTTCCACTTAAAGTAATGAAAATAGCTTTTATAAAACTTTTTATTTTGTTATTAAAATCAGGGTATTACATATGGGGTACAGGTGCCTCCTCTTAATGCTTCGGGCCTACAGGTTCCAGATGACTTGAATATCCTAAAAGTACATACTCCTCAACACATCATTTACACAGGTCTTTTTTTTTTTTTTTACCTTATTCATTCATTTGGAAAATGCAAATTGAATCCCCTCTACTTGTACTACAAGCTAGGATGACATAACGAAGGAAGTAGATGCAGTCAGCCTTTCCAGACCCTAGAGTTTGATTAGAGGCAGATAATTAAACAGAAATTGTTATAAAGTAAAGAAAGTTCTAGGTGTTGGAGGAACACCCAGCAGGGCACCTAAATAAAAATAAGTAGATGTCCCGCTATAAAAATTGCAACTTGGCATAGAAATGACATGTTGCTGTAGAGTTAAGCTATCTGATTGGGGTCAAAATTCTGGCTCGTTAATTTATTAACTGTGAGCTTAGGAAAGTTTCTTAATCACTGAGCATCAATTTCTAATTTCGTAAAATCCATTTTTTTTGTGTGTGTGTGAAAAGCACAACTTAAAAGTTTTAGAAGAAAATATAGTACAATACCTTTATAATCGCAGTGTGAGGAAGGGTATTTTAAACAAGATATAAAAAAATAAAAATATTTATTGATTATACTACATTAAATGAAACATATCGTGCTTCAAAATACATCATTTTTAAAAAAGGAAAAAATAAAGCCTTAGTCTGAGAAGTTATTTGCCACATATTTAATTAATGAAGGGCTAATATCTAGAATATGCCAAGAACACACAAAAATCAATAAGCAAAAGAAAAAGAAGCTGAAACATAGGCAAAAAATATGATCAGGCAACTCAATAGAAGGGGTATTCCAGTAGCTAAAACGTATATGAAAATGTGTTCTGCCTCACGTGTAATTAAGAATATTTAAATTTAATAATAATTGACAAAAAGATAAAAGATCTAAGAAATGTTGACGAAAATGATTTTGTTTTTAAAAGATTCGATAAACGACCCTTATGGTCTCCACTACTTTTAGATAATAGACCTAGTATTCAGGAAGATGGAAAGACATATTGCCTTTATATGTCATTATGGAACATTAAATTATAATTTTCCAATTATTTGTTTCTTTTCCTATGACAGGATTATATGTTCTTCCTCCTTGTCATGTGAAATGTTGCATCATGTGGGAAGAGTATATGTCCCTACCTTATTGACTATGGGCTGGGTCCTGGAGAATGTTTTGGCTAATGGGATATGAGCAGGTGTGATAGTTGCCATTTTTGTGTTGCAGCTTCAAGTTGCATTGTGTTTGCCCTCTTATATTAGAATAGCATGACTTGGATAAGGGATACTCTAACTGCCCAGGTTTCTAGGCTGAGAAGATACATATAACCAAGCCATGCTGAGTCAAGCACAGCAGAACTGAGCAATGGTACAACTGGCCTGTAGCTCTTATGCCTGTAGCTCTTGTGGATGTTAGCCTCTGATATATTGGCATTGTTTGTTGCCACAGAAAAAGCTAACTAATACACTGACAAAGCTGAATGGTATTTTTCAATGTGGCCTAGTGTTAGATCTGTCTTTCACCAACCAGGTAACTTGGTCCACCTTCTTGAGGAGGAACAAAGGGTGTACTTCGTTCACCCTTTGGTGAATTTGCCAGCTGTACTTAGGCAAATTCTTCCTCATGAAAACCAGAGAAGTGGGGAACAAACATTCACCCCTAACATACTCAAATCATGGCTATTTCATTTGGGTGAAGAAGTGAGCAGTCTGGTAGGGAAGTCCTTTTTCCATCTTCATAAGGTCCCTTTCTCAATTCCAACCACGATTCCTTTCTATATTCTCCAAAAATCTCTAGTAGTCAGTGTTGAGCTGGGTCAGAGCAGTCACTAATTAAATTTAAGGTTATGTTATACTCATGCCTCTTCACCCTCCATTTTAATTTGTATTCCAAATTATGTTGATATCTATTGTCCAAAATAGCTTGTTACTCTTCAATAAATTAAAGAAAACTGAGATATTCGATTAATAAAATGTCAACATTTAAAAGCCTTCTTCTCTGTCAAATTACCAGGGAGAAATTAAAGTTCAAAAGTTATATTTTCAGAGAATTTAATGTCCAAAACAATGAAAACCAGAATTCAAATTATACTGTCTTTTTTTATTTAAATATATAAGTAAAGTTCAAAATTTCTTACCTCTATCATTGCTAATACAATGGAATGCTTCACTATATTTAATTTGGAGGACAGCCAGGTGGTTCTGTCTTCATGCCAGAGATTCAACCCCATCAGACCTATATGCTCACCATCTTCAACCACACCCGTATATAGCCTTTTCAGCAAATGGGGTCAAACTCCTCAATAGCCACTCCCTGGTGAATGGCTTCAAACTGTAGGGAATTGGCATGCATCCTCTTGCCCAGTTTAAATGAGGAAGACTCTACTATCTCTAGTTGAGAGTGCTTCAATCCCAAGACAGAGTTTGTAGCTTTATGCTCTGAAAAATGCTAAGTGTGCTGACACATAGCTTATGTTCAATGTCTTTGGAGCACCAGGTGTCAGCTGCCAGATTTAAGATCTCACTAGAGATTTCTTGGGAATCATTACATGAAATGTCACAGAACAACAAAATCAACCAGAAGATATTTGATCAGCCAGTGTTCAGACAATCACCTCTAACTCCAGATCCTGATTTGGATATCCTAGCATCTAATCTCAAATTTTAGTGTATTACCCAAACGAATTCTTCCCCTAACCAAGAGTCACATTACTTTCTTGCACTATATAATTTAGATGCTCCTCAATATTTTTGTACTGGTCCCTTATGCCCATAGCCTTTTCTAAGGCCCTTATAGGCCCTTAAAAAGGCTATTTTGGCAAGAAACACATTCTATATAATTTGCACCATGCACTAGTCATTATTTTATTCTTAACTTTTATTTCTAATATTCTCAGTGCTACCGTTAATCAGACACTAAATAAGTCAAATATGTACGGCCACTGACTATGTCCTGCAATATAATATTTATCAGAATTCCTGACTGGAGACCCTGTGCTGTAAGACACACATATTCTCAGAATTAGTGTAGCTACACTTTTTTTTCCCCCTATGGTTAGGAAGTTAAGAAGATTATCTGAGAATTTGAGTCCCCAGTGACCTCAATTAAGCTAGTTCTCTGTATACCAGAGAATGTAGTTTTTCACCTTAGAGTCCTGAAGTCAGCAGTGGTAGATTAGACAATGCCAGAGTTTATGACATTCAGTTTATGTCATCTTAGTGTAGTGATGAGCACAAAGATGACATATCTTCTTTATCTATCAACTATCTATCTATCTATCTATCTATCTATCTATCTATCTATCTATCTATCTATCTATCATCTACCATCTATCTAATGGTAGGCTAGATTGTGACAGAGCAGTCCTGCAAAATAGCTATCCCTTAGACTTGAGATACCATTATACTTTCTCTGAAGGTAGAATTATATAAGATGGACAGGCTGTCACTACCCATGGCTTGCAAAATCTGGCTACACTAGAGCTATATATCTGTCTCAGCTGGTATTTATGAGCTAGGATGATCCATTAACTGTCAGGTTCATCTTCACATTATCTTTAGTGTGCAATTATAGTTACTTAGATAAAAAATTCAGCCACCTAAAGATATAACTTTAATGTGAAAATAGGTAAATATTTGAATCCCATTCTCTCATGGTTATTTCCCTAAATATGTCATATGATAGGGAGGTACTTGGTCTCAAAGTTTGCCACAACATCTGAAGAAATTCTGAAGTCTTCACATTTCCCTATTGTCTCCAAGTAGAACCAGTTGTCCTAGAATTTTATAGGGGCAGTTTTTCAGATGTCTATTTCTCCCTGTCTCTAGAATGTGTGCAATGGGACGATTTTAAAAAGTCAAAGCTCAGGATCACTAGACAGCTACAAAAGTGAGCCAAGGCCCTTGATAAGTTGGCATTTTCCATTAGCCTGCATGGGATTAAGAACAAAAGGGAAAAGAGAAAAGAAGAGAAAATAGGTGATCTTATTTCTTCTGCTGTAAATTCAGTAGTTTTCACAGATCTCTCATACCTACGAGAAATTCCATCAAACAACTAAAGAAACTTTTATTATTTTTTTTCAGAGTACTTGTGTAACTTTTATATTTATAAGAGTTTAAAGGGTCAGTAGACTTTCCCAATCACCCATGGACCTTTTTTTGAAGACGTCATAAGGTGCACATCTTGTTCCCTTGGGTACTTGAGCCCTACTCCTCATTCACATCAAAAAATATTCTCAGCTTGGGTTTTTGCTCATTTATTGAAAGACTTATTTTTTTATTTGTTCCCCAACCCCATATTTAATTGAAAGGTTATGTATTACATGTGAGATATTCTGTTAGAACACACGCCTGTCTCATTAAGTCTTTTAAGTCTGTCTTCTGAGTCCATGACCTTGGGGACTCATAACTTTCAGAGTAGTTATTTGGTACTTTGTTGGGAAACTTCAACTCATGTTGTGAGTACCTGATATTGCCAGGTACTAATTTCCACGCACTCTCACCCAAATCACATATATTAATTACCTTTATTATTATTTGGATGTGTAATAATCATTTTATTCATCTTTTTAAATGATTTCTAATTTTTTAATTACCATTGGCATTCAATGATATATTAGGATCAAGTGTACAATGCAATGATTAGACATATATATAAAATTACAAAGTGGTCACCCTGATAAATCTAGTACCCATCTGACACCATACATAGTTATTACAAGATTATTGACTATATTTCTTATGCCATACTTTTCATCCTTATGACTGTAATGTAACTACCAATCTGTCCTTCTTAATCTCTTTTCCTTTTTCACCCACCTCCAAACTCCTTCTATCTGGCAATCATCAAAATATTTTCTGTATTTATGAGTTTATTTCTGTTCTGTTTGTTTATTTTGTTCTTTAGATTCCACATGTAAGTAAAATCATATGGCATTTGTTTTTTTATGTCTGACTTACCCTATTTGGCACAAAAACTTCTAGGTCCATCCCTGTTGCTGCAGATGGCAAGATTTCATTCTTCTTTTTATGGCTGAATAATATCCCATTATGTATATGTACCACCTCTTCTTTATCCATTCATCCATCGATGGACACCCAGGTAGCCTTCATTTTTTAATTACTATAAATAACGTTGCAATGAACATATAGATGCCCATGTCTCTTCAAAGTAGTATTTTGAATTTCTTTGGATAAATACCCAGAAATGGAATAACTGGGTTCTTCTTT
>NW_011888837.1:3090848-3092736 GCF_000151845.1 Pteropus vampyrus
TTGCAATGAACATATAGATGCCCATGTCTCTTCAAAGTAGTATTTTGAATTTCTTTGGATAAATACCCAGAAATGGAATAACTGGGTTCTTCTTTGTTTCTTGTTACAGCCTTTGTTTTAAAGTCTATTTTGTCTGGTATAAGTACTGCTACCCCAGCTTTTTGTTTGTCTGTTTCCATTTTCCTGAAACACCTTTTGCCATTCCTTTACTTTCAGTCTGTTTATCTTGATCTGAAGTGAGTCTCTTGTAGGCAGCATATATACAGGTCTTGTTCACTTACCCATTCAGCCACCTTATCTTTTGATTGGAGCATTTAATTTATTTACATTTAAAGTAATTGTTGCTAGATATGTAGTTATTGCCATTTTATTATTCGTCTTTTTTTTTTTTATCTTTTTTCTTGTTCTTAAAGAAATCTTTTTAACATTTCTTGTAATACTGGCTTGGTGGTGATGAACTCCTTTAGCTGTTTTTGGGGGGAGGTGTTGTTTTTTGTTTTTTGTTTTCCTGAGAAGCTCTTTATCTGTCTTTCTATTCTAAATGATAGCTGTGCAGGGTAAAGTAATCTTGGTTGTAGGTCCTTGCTTTTTATCACTTTGACTATTTCTTGCCAATGCCTTCTGGACTACAAAATTTCTGTTTAGAAATCAGCTGACAATCTTATGGGAGCTCCCTTGTAGGTAATTAACTGTTTTTCTCTTGATGCTTTTAAGATTCTCTCTTTGTCTTTAACCTTTTTCATTTTAATGATGATGTGTCTTGGTTTGGACCTCTTGGGATTCATCTTGTATGGGACTCTCTGAGCTTGTATGTCTATTCCTTCACCAGGTTAAGAAAGTTTTCAGCCATTATTTCTTCAAATAGGTTTTCAATTCCTTGCTCTCTCTCTTCCCCTTCTGGTATCACTATAATGTGAATTTTGTTATGCTTGATAACGTCCCAGAGGCCTCTTAAACTATCCTTACTTTTTAAGATTATTTTGTCTTATTGCTGTTCTGATTGGATGTTTTCTGCTACCTTATTTACTAAATTACTGATTTGATCCTCTGCTTCATCTAATCTATGGTCAATTCTCTCTAATATATACTTCATTTTGGTTATTGTATTCTTTATTTCTGACTGGTTCTTTTTGATGTTTTCTACCTCAATTTTTATGTTTTCTACTTCTTTGTTAAAGTTCTCACTGAGTTCATCTACTCTTCCCTTAAGTTTATTGAGTATCCTTATAACTAATGTTTTGAACTTTGCGTCTGGTAGATTGCTTATCTCTATTTTGTTTAGTTCTTATTCTGGAGCTTTGTTCTGTTCTTTCATTTGGGACATGTTTTTTTGTCTCTCCATTGTGACTGCCTTCCTGTGTTTATTTCTATGTATTAAGTAGAGCAGCTATGTCTCCTAATCTTAGTAGAGTGATCTTATGTAGTAGGTGTCCTATGGGGCCCAGTGGCACAGTCTTCTCTGTTACCTGAGCCAGATGCTCCAGGTATGTCCCTTGTGTAGGTTTTGTGTGCCCTCTTGTTGTAGTTAAGCTTTGGTTGCTGTTTGCACATCAGTAGGAGGGACTGACACTCAGGCTGATTGGTTGTGAGGACTGGCTATGACTACAGTAGAGGAGTTGTTGTACTGAGGCTGACCCTAAGGAGCAAGATTTGCTTTAGCGGGACTCTGGTGCCTGCCCTATCTGCTCTTTGGGTGTGTCATCCTCGGATGTGGCCTGGGGTGGTGCTCTGGCTCAGACCAAAGTTGGCCACCTGGTGTGCTGGCTGGGGCCTCCTGGAAGGGACTCTGCCACAGGCCAAGTTTAGCCACAGCCTATACCTTGCCAAAGGCCACCTAGCATGAGCCATCAAGCAATCTGAAGATGACCTCTACCCACTTGGATGTGAC
>NW_011888837.1:3092846-3097922 GCF_000151845.1 Pteropus vampyrus
TGCTTGTTTAGGTTTTGTGAAACTTTGAGAGATTTTAGGAAAGTTTGCAGCATAAGCCAAGATGCCTAGTTTGTATGGAAAGCCTGGTGTGGAGCTGGGACCCCTTGCTCTTCTGGTGGGATCTTCGCAGCCAAGATATCCCTTCTCATTTTCAACTGCCACATGTGGTCGTGGGACCAGTGTGTTCCACGTCTCCACCCCTCCTACCAGTCTCTAGGTGGCCTCTTCTGTGTGTTCCCAATTGTAGGACTTCTGTTCAGCTAGACTTCAGGTGACTCCCAATGATGGCTGTTCTGTAGTTTAGTTATAATTATGATTGTGAGAGGAGGCAAGCTCAGTGTTTACTTACTCTGCTGTCTTGACTAGAACTACCCTAATTCTTAAAATACTCATATTTCTACCAAACAATGAACAATCATTACTGTAGCACACACTATCTCCTTAAATCTGTTGGATTATCTTGCATAATAAACAGATTGTTGAGATTATATGGAGACCCATGGTTCTGATCATGCCCTGAATTTAGTCCTGTCCAGATTGTAAGTTATTATGTTTGTTTCATGGAGGTATATGTAAAGACTAAAGATAGACTACACCAGGTAATGTGGTCGTTATTGAACTTTCTTATAATATCTACCTCTCTGAATACAAAAGGAAGGGGTTTTGGTAGGGATAGATAAGGATATGTTATACCCATATCTTCATTCACCAACTTTTGAGTCATCACAAATAATGTACAAATAAGATTTTTCACACCACCAAAATTTTATCTCAACACAGCTAACCCCAAGGAAGCATATTTCACAGTTCTTTTTTTCCTTACAATATATTTATATTAAGCCTATGGCTACCATATAATATGAAATTATGGAAGCTTTTACATGTGAAATATTATCAAACTATGAAATACTTTTACATAGTAAAATATTGTAAACTATAAATATGAAGACATAGCTACAGCTTATAAAATGCTTCTGATTTATTTTTAAATTAAAAAATATATTTGCCAAATTATATGTACACAGTGACTATAGGTGGACAAGAATTTGAATGAAATATAAAGAAAAATTGTTAGTTTGTACCATGGAATTATGGGTGAATATTTTTAGATTAAAAAATATTTTACCAGTAACTTTACAAAATAAAAGTTTATTTCTTGTGTAAAAAAATTTCAGTTGCTACTATATTATAAATTAAGATAAAATAAGCAGAGAAAATCAAACAGTATCTTTTTAAAAGAATTCTAGTTAATCAGAGTTAAACCTGAAGAACAAATTGATTAAGTTTAAAATCTGATTGGATGAATGCAAGTTCACAAAGCAAGATCTTCAGAGATTTTTATGAATAGGGAAGTATTTTAAAGTACAAGAGCAGATAAATGACACCAGCAGTTATGTCATTGTACTGATTAAGACACAGTATCTTTATGTGTCTTTTTTGGAATAGGATCATCTTTATCCACTTGCTAATCCTAACTTAAGGAGAAAATCTAAGGTGCAAGTGAACCAAAAACTTGAACTTTTCTGTGGGGGGCAAAGCATATTGTTTATGTTCACTAAAGAGAAATCAGGTTTAGGCTTTCCATCAATTGTCCTCTATATGATAGTTTTAAAAGTGAGAACTTGTTTTCTTGGTATCCAAGCAGCAGAAAGAAGTAAAAATCTCATGACCATGGGTAAGATTGTTTGAACTTTGAAAATAGCAGTGAATATCCCTTCAAGAGTCTTTCAACCTGAGTCATGTACTAGCTCAAAAAGTACGCTGCAATAGAATTTCTCAAGGTCTCTTTTTTTCATAGAACAAGAAAGACTATTCTTACATGTTTCCTATAACAATAGTTTTTCTAATCCTATTATTATGAATTTGCTAAGAGAATCCTTGTTACTCATGAAAAATAATATCCAGAATCAACTTTAGCCTCTCCCACACATTACCATCATTTTCTGGCAAGACAAATCTATCTTAGCTTTACCTTCAACATTCCACAGCATCATCTTTATGCAATCATGCCATTTTTAATCATAAACATTTGTGCAAATCAAAAATTGTTTCCTGAGGCATTATAGTACAGTAAATAAAGTGTGAAAAGGTGCTTTTTGTAAAGAAACCATTCTCTGAAATGTGTCTATATTAACATAAATTATTTGAAAACAGTTGGTGAATAATGTTACACATTCTCAATTAACATTTCTGGTCTCTTTTGTATAAAGTCCCAGCTTATGCTTACTATTGATTACTAAAAAAATGAAAAGCTGCATGGATAATCCAAATCAGACCTTCTATACCCAAGTGGCTAACAAAATTCAAATTCTAGTGTTCTTTCCAAAATAATCAGTTTGGCTCTTTCCAAAATAATCAGTTTGACTGGTGATACCATCAGCTTGGTAATTTGGATTTGTTATATTGCTACAGAGGTAATATGGTTAATACATTAATAATAAAACTTTAAAACATAAGGTTCAGCACTTTTTGATAGATTCAGTCAGTATGCATGAGCAGTATCCTATTAATATTGTCTAAGGTGGACTGAACCAAATATCACAACCATGATATTTTATCTGTGGAGTTTCATTAGACTCTATTGTGAAATTCTATGGGATGAACTGTGGATGGAGTTATTAACTATAAGTCTTTGTCTTGGTTGCTTAGCTCAGCTGGTCAGAACACAGCACAAAAGAGGTCAAGAATGTGGTAATGATCACAGGAAGGATTTTATCTACATAAAATAAAGACACTTGGCTTTTGGAATACTTTTAGCAATCAAAGTTAATGTGGACATATAAGTCTGAGAATTAATTTCAAACCAAACAAAGCCACACCATGAAACCTTAATACAGAAGGTGTGGCAATGTTGTCATATTCTTCCTACTGCCCTTCAAATATTTCCCCTCCATAAGGCTTCCCCATTTATTTGGGGTGGGGATGGGGAACAACACTTGTGAAAGTATTAAATTCTCTCTTGCTTCTTCTGCCTCAAATCTTTCTCAGTAAGACAGGAAACAAATTATTAATAATAATAATGTCATCTTACATTTATTGAGTACTTACTATATGTCGATATTATACTAAGGGCTTTAAATGTTTTCTCTCACTTGATTCGATCAATACCTTCATGAGGTAGGTAACTGTTGGAAGCCCATGTTCACGTACAGAAACTGAGGCTATAGAGAGGTTGAACAATTTGTCTGGGATCACTCAATAAATTACAGAGCAAAGTGCAAACTCAGCCTAACTCACTTAAACAACATTTTGTTTTTAATAACATTTTTAGATATAGAAAGAGAAATTTTTAAAACTACATTAATTCAGGAAAAGTTTAAAGTCATGCTCTATCCCCAGCTCATGTATGGTCACTTGACCCTCACCACTGATCATTTAAATATTTGTTTCAGATAAACTGCACTGTGTACTGGTGACTAATGGAGTGTTGATAATGACCTTTTGGTTAATGAGAGAAATGTACTGTTCTTTGAGAGAATGATGCTACTGAGATGATCCAACCATAAAAGGGCCATGAACTTTATGTTTATTTCCTAATTGTGATGATGCATTAGTTTCAATTTCCCCTGAAATGTTCATTTATTTTAGGAGGCTACAATCTTTTCTCTTTCCATTGTTGATACAACTATGCAAGGTTAAAGTAAATGAAGTGGCCCACGTAGATTCTACCCACACTCTTGCCTTCCCCTGAACTGTGTTCTGATCGACTGGACTGAGAGAAGCAAACCAAAGAATTTTAATTAATAATTCCAACAACCACCCACACTAGCCTGAGAATTTTGCAAGAGAGTTTCTAGTGAAATTTCAGAGATAAAATGTTATAGTTATGAAACCTAAGAACATTGTTTCCATCCATTCTAGGACTTTGAGTATATTGTCAACATGCATTCTCTGTATTAATCAATCTGTTTTAAAGTCTTATGATGAACCACAGAATGGCTCAGCAGGGACCAATTTCAGCCATTTAAGTCGTTTCAAATACCAAATTTGTGGTGTTACCAATCCTAGAAGGCAAATTTCTTCTTTGGAAAGAGTTAATTAAAATTGAGTTAACCACACAAATTCAGATGTTATTTTGCTTTTTCGTAGCTGTGTTATCTTGAGTAGGACATAAGACAGATGTTTTTGCAACACTTCAGCTATGAATTAGGTGTAATAACTACCTCTTAGGACAAAAACAGGAAACAGATAGATAAAAGACAGAGAAATACATTAAACATTATAAATAATTAAGGGAGATTATTATCACATTGGCTTAGTCTAACAGATATTTAATCATATTGGAGCTCTGGGAATTTTGAATGAATTTTGGGGTCTCTAAAAACCTTTACCCCTGGTATAATCTTTCCATTTAATATATATCTCCCTTTCTACATCCTCCTTTCAAATCTGTCCCTTTGAAAAATAGACCAAGAAGGGCTCCGAAGAGTCAATGATGCTTTCACGTTGGTAGAAATTCCAGACACATATATTTCAAATCTTTTAGACCAAAGAGCCCTTTTAGCTTAATATTATTCACAGATTTTTAAATCCCCAAGATAGCTTAATAATTTGGTCATGGTATTTGTGTACATGCGCAATGACTATTCCTTTTTTAATCATTTCTTCTCCTGCAGGGAATGAAATAGGTGGAAAACATTGGAAATTTTATATTTTAAACTGTTAGTCTGATCCAACACTTTGAGTTTCCTATATCAATTGTTTACCTATTTGTTTGGGTAAATTTTGGTACTGCTGGTTATGGTTAAGAATATAGTGATGTATGAGAAAAATATATTGAAAGTAACTTGCTTAAGTACAGGTAAATTTTTTACTTTATTCTATTTTGTAATTAATTTTTTTAAATTGCCCTTTAAAAATATATTTACTTGAAATGGTCAACTAATAAAACACAGGGGATTTTGGTGTGATTTAAGGACAAATATTTAGATAATAAAAGCTGATATTTTTCTAGAAAATAATTTCAAAGGAACCTGTGAGATTTTTAAAAATACCCTCTGTTTAAGCCCACTTGAAAGTGTGGGAGAATAACTACCAGCTACTCATTTTGTCTTTGATACTCCCCAATGCTCCTGC
>NW_011888837.1:3097972-3118969 GCF_000151845.1 Pteropus vampyrus
TACAGAGCAAAGTGCAAACTCAGCCTAACTCACTTAAACAACATTTTGTTTTTAATAACATTTTTAGATATAGAAAGAGAAATTTTTAAAACTACATTAATTCAGGAAAAGTTTAAAGTCATGCTCTATCCCCAGCTCATGTATGGTCACTTGACCCTCACCACTGATCATTTAAATATTTGTTTCAGATAAACTGCACTGTGTACTGGTGACTAATGGAGTGTTGATAATGACCTTTTGGTTAATGAGAGAAATGTACTGTTCTTTGAGAGAATGATGCTACTGAGATGATCCAACCATAAAAGGGCCATGAACTTTATGTTTATTTCCTAATTGTGATGATGCATTAGTTTCAATTTCCCCTGAAATGTTCATTTATTTTAGGAGGCTACAATCTTTTCTCTTTCCATTGTTGATACAACTATGCAAGGTTAAAGTAAATGAAGTGGCCCACGTAGATTCTACCCACACTCTTGCCTTCCCCTGAACTGTGTTCTGATCGACTGGACTGAGAGAAGCAAACCAAAGAATTTTAATTAATAATTCCAACAACCACCCACACTAGCCTGAGAATTTTGCAAGAGAGTTTCTAGTGAAATTTCAGAGATAAAATGTTATAGTTATGAAACCTAAGAACATTGTTTCCATCCATTCTAGGACTTTGAGTATATTGTCAACATGCATTCTCTGTATTAATCAATCTGTTTTAAAGTCTTATGATGAACCACAGAATGGCTCAGCAGGGACCAATTTCAGCCATTTAAGTCGTTTCAAATACCAAATTTGTGGTGTTACCAATCCTAGAAGGCAAATTTCTTCTTTGGAAAGAGTTAATTAAAATTGAGTTAACCACACAAATTCAGATGTTATTTTGCTTTTTCGTAGCTGTGTTATCTTGAGTAGGACATAAGACAGATGTTTTTGCAACACTTCAGCTATGAATTAGGTGTAATAACTACCTCTTAGGACAAAAACAGGAAACAGATAGATAAAAGACAGAGAAATACATTAAACATTATAAATAATTAAGGGAGATTATTATCACATTGGCTTAGTCTAACAGATATTTAATCATATTGGAGCTCTGGGAATTTTGAATGAATTTTGGGGTCTCTAAAAACCTTTACCCCTGGTATAATCTTTCCATTTAATATATATCTCCCTTTCTACATCCTCCTTTCAAATCTGTCCCTTTGAAAAATAGACCAAGAAGGGCTCCGAAGAGTCAATGATGCTTTCACGTTGGTAGAAATTCCAGACACATATATTTCAAATCTTTTAGACCAAAGAGCCCTTTTAGCTTAATATTATTCACAGATTTTTAAATCCCCAAGATAGCTTAATAATTTGGTCATGGTATTTGTGTACATGCGCAATGACTATTCCTTTTTTAATCATTTCTTCTCCTGCAGGGAATGAAATAGGTGGAAAACATTGGAAATTTTATATTTTAAACTGTTAGTCTGATCCAACACTTTGAGTTTCCTATATCAATTGTTTACCTATTTGTTTGGGTAAATTTTGGTACTGCTGGTTATGGTTAAGAATATAGTGATGTATGAGAAAAATATATTGAAAGTAACTTGCTTAAGTACAGGTAAATTTTTTACTTTATTCTATTTTGTAATTAATTTTTTTAAATTGCCCTTTAAAAATATATTTACTTGAAATGGTCAACTAATAAAACACAGGGGATTTTGGTGTGATTTAAGGACAAATATTTAGATAATAAAAGCTGATATTTTTCTAGAAAATAATTTCAAAGGAACCTGTGAGATTTTTAAAAATACCCTCTGTTTAAGCCCACTTGAAAGTGTGGGAGAATAACTACCAGCTACTCATTTTGTCTTTGATACTCCCCAATGCTCCTGCTCTCCATTTGGATTAAATTACCTGCTCTCTAAATAATCTGATAGTCTTTCATTTGATGTTCTTTCTGTAAGAAGTGTCCCTCCTCACTTTATTATTACAGCAACCTCCTCCTTCAAACCTCTGTGCTCAAGGATTCTTGTTTTTACAAAGTAATGTTGGATGCTCACGCTTTCATACTTTTAACACTCTCTGTGCATATTTCTAATTTGCAATTAATTAGTTAATTAATCCATCTATTGATTCATTTGTTCGTCAAACATTTTTTGAGTATCCGTTATATAATAGGCACTGTGTCAAGCACAAGGTATAGAAAACAAATAATACACAATCTCTATTGTAAAAAAAAGTTTAAAGTGTAATGCAGAGCTTCTTAAACTGGGCACCCTGAATGAGATTTCAGGGTTTGCATTTAATTTGTTGAAATTTTATGCACAAATTTGTTGGTATGTTCATGTGTGAATTTCTTAGCACAGCTGGTTTTTAGGATTTCTGAAGATTTTAAAGGAAATCTGTAACCCCAAGAAATTTCAGATCACTGATTTAGTGGAAAAGACAAATCATCTGTTGACTACAATGGGTCGTGTAATCAATAAAAAAATAAAGATATGGGTAGGACCAAATATAATGTGTATCTGATAGAAGTCAGGAAGTGGTGATGGTATCTGTGAAAGCTTTTGGGATGGGGTGATATTTTACTGAGTCCTGAAGGATGTGTGAGAGTTAGCACTCTCCACTTTTCTTCATGGTAGAATTTCTGGAATTCTTTTTCATTCCCTCATCATTTATCTCCTTACCTACATTAAGTCTGGCTTCCAGACTCACCACTGTACTGAAACCACTTGAGTAAAGGTCATCAGTAACATCTTTATTCATTTCTGTAAGTAATGAAACTGTTACAATTTTTATCTTGTTTTACCTCTATGCAACATTTAAACCTTCTTCCTTTTAAAAAATTCTCCCCCCTTTTTTTTCATGATTTTTGTAAATATTGAATTTACATTTCCAGATGTCTCCCTTCCTTAATCCACCACCTCTTCCTAGCTGATTTCATGCACATTCATGACTTCATAGTGCTCCTCCTCGTTGCCATACAGATTTCCATGTCTCCATCACAGAATTTTCTCCTAAGGTCCAGAACCATCTACCTACTTATCTACTGTGCGTATTCATTTGCTGTCCCATGGGTGGTTCCCACTCAAGATATTCAAAACCAGATTCATAATCTTCTCCATGACTGTACAGAAAGGATCTTCAACAAATTAGAGAACAAGAAACAGATAGTACATGAGAATTATACTCAAAAAGCAATAAACAACAGAAAGAGTACTGGAGTTCTGATGGTGCACTATATAGACTGTCTTGGCCTTCATGAAATTTATAGTTTAGTGAAAAATAGGACAAATATAGAAACAATCACAATAGAGTATGAAAAGCATTACGAGAGAATATACAGGCTGCTATCAGAACACATGTTGAGACATCTACCATGTCCTGTCATTAGGACACAGGAGGGGATGGTCGGGTAAGCCACACTCATGGATTATCAATTCAAGCTTCTGTTTTTATTCAGAATAGGTGGAGTGCCTGGTATTTTCTTACTCAGAGTCATCTGGAGCTTTCTGAAAAGCTCTTGGATGTCATCTCAAAAAGCCTGAACTGAAATTCAGTCATTTGTTGCTTTATAGAAAAACAAGTGAGGGAATTGGACTGTGAACTTTGGGAGAGAAGAGATAAGAATATACCCTAAACTTCTTTGTATTTGTCCTAACACCTGGGTCAAAAAAAAAAAAAAAATGTGATGAAATAAATGCTAATTTCTGTAGGGGTTTCCCTTAAAAGAAAATGAATATTTTCCTTGGGTTTGAACATTAAGTGGTGATTATAATGTTTTATATATTAATCAGATAATTGAAGCCAGCTGCTGAGAGTCACTTTAAAGTCTCAGTGGATTAACATAACAGAAGTTTATTTCTTGCTTATGTCACAGTTCCATGTAGGTCAGGCAACTTTATTGCATGCTGTTCTACTTGCCCAGGGGCTCTCATCTTGTATCTGTATCATTTTGGGGTCCTTCAGTTGCAGGTCCAAAAGTCTGCCTTAAATTTAATTATTTCTAACCCAAAGTCTGCCTTAAATTTAATTATTTCTAACCCACACTTCATTTCCACTCATAGTTCACAGGCCAGAATTTGTCACATACCCTCAACTCCTGTGTAATAAAAGCTGGGAAATAAAGAAGGCCCATTAAAAGCTTGGCGAATGCTAACAGTCTCTGTCACAGTCTGCCCTTCTGTTAACCAACTACACTTAACTTCCTCCCAAAAGAAAAGCAAAGTCTTAGCAGTTATTGCATCCATTTTGAAGCTGAGGATCTCTGCATAATTACTGCAGGTTGGTCTTTTCATGAGTTACAAATATGGTGTCTCATTGGTTGACAAACCTATAAAGTTACCTATGCCTCCCTCACCATACCCACACCCACATTCATTATACAATGGGGACAGACAAACTACAATAACATTCCCATGAAGAAAAGGGAACCTGCTTTGATCGCCAGTCCCTAGCAATTCTGAAATCCTACTGAGCAGACATTGTAAAGGCTTTCAGTTTTAGGATGAAGAACATTTCTTGATTTGACCTTGATACTGTTATATAGGAAGAGTTTTCCTTATCAGTGTTCATCACGGTTACTGATTCTTTATTATCCTTGGCCATATTTACTATGTGTGTTAAGAAATTGCCCTTTTGGTATATAAATGGCTTTCTTTTCTTCTTTTACTATGAAATCAAAGATTCGCATTTAAAAATTGTATACACTATCAAACCATATAATTTCACAATGGAGATTCTCATTGACCTTGAATTAAATCAAGAGCATTAGTCAAAGCCTCTCTAGAAGACTTTGAGTTCACTGCCTACACATACTATTAACAAAACCCAACAAAATTTATAATCCAATGTTTTAATATTTTACTATTAATATATTGACAAAATTGATTATGTAGCAACATAGTCCACTATTTAAAGTCTCCATAAGATCAAATTAATGTATCACTGACACAAGAAAGAAAATTTATTATTTTAGAAAGAGTGCTGGAATCATTTTTCTGCTAATTTCAAACCCTTAATCTCAATTGCTTATCATAGTATAGTTTGTATATGCTCATGTCATAGCTCAATAGGGATTATACAACCCTCTTGCACAGCTCTTCTCCAAAGAGTGACTCAGGGACCCAGGCTGCTCCTATTATGCAATTTCTCTTCCTTGGAGTCCTTCATTTCCGGACACAGAAGGGAAAAAAGATGTAGATAGTTAAGAATATGAATAGCAACCCACGTTATTAATTTTGAAGGAAGCTGAGAAATGTGGGAGAAGTACCTGAAGTATTTGTTGAGTCCTTTCTGCCACTGCCACAATGTTTAATATATTGTACCAAATCAGCCATTGTGTTGATATTATTCTTCATAATTTAATAATTTTCTGGACATTCTTAACCTGAGTTAACTGCAATTTTAATGGGTTTGTGCTTCTTTGTGACCTTCTATGTAAGAAAGGGAGGAGCTGGGGGCTATGTTTGTGATTGGGGAGCTGTAACTGTAAATGGGAGATATACTTCATTAGAGACTTAAAGTAAAGAAAAACAATTTTTCTCTTAAGATGATCAGCTCATTTGATTAGACACTGAGAACTATATAACCCATTATTTTTCCATTTATCCTCAAAATTAAGAAACTTCATTATATATAACCACAAATAAATTAAACTTGAATTTTAAAAAGCATATACTTTTCATATTACATTTTTTGCAGTACTCAGTCACATAAAATACAGGAGACATATTAATTCTTTACCACCAATTATGGCTCTTAGTTGCTTTTCCTCCTGTTTTTCCATCATGACAAGCTTAAAGGGTAATGGCTAGAAACACTTAAAAATTAATTGTTCAACAAAATATTCTCTATACATTTCTGTTCTAAATCAAATTTATTTTCTATTATTTATTAAATTCTCATAATTTCATAAGCTAAAAGTTGAGTCCCATCATCTAGCAAGGGTGGGTGTATTTAGTGAACTGATAGAACAGAAACTTTGAAATCAGAATTTAGAAGAGGTTAGTGCTTATGCAAGTTAAATTTAATGAGTCCTTTTCTCAGCCTCAAAACTTTCATTGTGTTAAAGAGTAAATTATGAGAAAATTCTATATGTAATGGTAAGTTAAAGATGGAAAATTTTTTACCATGCTTGTATCTCTAATTGGTGCAGACAAGTTGGCAAAGCCTTTGAACTCACATTGATCTTTCACATGCTTGGGATGGACGCCCTGCCCATGTGAAGGTGTCATCCATCCACCGTTGCCTTATCTCATTTCTCCTCCCCTTTCCAGGGAGAAATGGCAAATGACTGTCTGGGAACTTCCTGAAATCTGACTCTTCTTCTACAAGAAAACTTGCTCCTCTTGCTCTTGGAGGTAAAACAACCACCATCACAATGACAGAATTCTAAACAGGTGACTGGATTTCACAGTTTCTGGAAAAACTGGCCTGTATTTGGGACCAGAAACCTGGAGTTCCCTACTGACTCTGTGGCACTCGAATAAAGAAAAGAGCCACTATATTTTATCCCCCAAAATGACATAAAAGAAAACATAAACAAATCTGTTTCCCACATGGCAGCCTGCACAGTGAAGGCCATTGTTCCCTGGGAACGCCAACCAACACACACCCTGCTGTGCTGGATCGACTGGCTCACCCTCGGTTTATAGGAGTGAAGTCACAGCAATGATGTCTCCATCCCTTGGGTGATTTTCCCTTTGGTTGCACTGAGCTGTTTCCTGATGTACCTGACGTGCCTGGATTCAAAGTCATAAGGCACGGAGAAAATCTTGCTGATATACCTTTTCATCTTTGAGAGAAATAATCTCTCAAGAAAAGTCAAGAAAGATTCTGTGAACTGGATCACAGGTCATTTATAGATAAATCACCCAGGCAGTTGACTGCATTTTGGCCTGTTTAGTATAAAACAGTTATAAAATATGTAAAGTAGATCCTCAAAATATTGATCCATTTGTCCATAAAGGTAGAGCTTAAAAGAGGTATTTATGCTGCCTAGGCAATGCTTTGGAGATAAATGCAAACCTCTAGGGAGAATGCATTAAACAAAAGCACAGCAAATTCTTAAGGGAGTGAACACTTCTGGTGTGTACCCCAAGTCATATTTATTATCAAGCCAAACAAATGAGGTCCGTGCCCTGCTAGGGACAAGTTGCCAGTGGCCGCGTGGCACTTCCCACACCCCAGCGGCCTTCTTGTAATAAGAGTAGAGCTCAGTTTCAGGAACTTATTCCAATCTCCATTTTATAGTCTTATTGTCTAAAAAGTCCTTCTTCCTTCTCTACCTCAGAACCAATATTAAGGAGAAGTAAAAGCACAATCTCTGTTTCAGTTCTACTGTCATGTGCAGGGACAGTCCATGGTAGGCAGAGATTTCTCTTTCTCAACAAAGAATGATATGATGGGAACATAGGGAGATCCAAAAATATTATCTCCATCAGCTTGTTTTAGTATCTCATCATTAAAAGCTTAAGCCTACATATCTATTGCATGACAATCATAGGCTAAGCATTTTGCTATGAAATAAGGATGCCGAGATGAACACAATCCTCTTAAAGTACAAAAACTGTTAGTCCTTGCCATAGCAAACTACTTTGCTCTGCCTCAGTAACTATCTGAAGTATTGTTGTTAACTATTAATAATCCGTCTCAGTAGCTTTGACCTTGAAGACATATTGGTAACCCCAATATGTGATAATGACTATTGCATAGCAGGGGCTCCATTCATGAGTGATAGCTAATGAATAAATGACTGGCAGGCAATACAATGCACCTTATCAGTTGCTAGATCATCACTAATTAGACCCTTTCCGACAAGTCACTAATTAGACCCTTTCCGACAAGGAGGCAGTTCCTGGAGAACAGCACTAGAAAGTCTTAATGGAAAGCAGAAAAGACTGAGTGAGAGAGAGCCTGAGGTGGCCTTCAGGAGAGAGCACACTGGAGGAGAGCCCAGCACCTGGTTCTGTCCAGTCCCTGAAAACAGCAGCTCCAGGAGGAGAAGGTGCCACAGACAACCTCACCAAGTGTTTATTCATGCCAAAGCTCCACCTTACTCATGATGTCTTTGCAGTAAATATTTTTTTTAAAAAATAGCTTATGAAGAAGACAAGTATTTTTACCTTAACTTCCATAAAATAAAGTTTTTAGGAAACATGCCTCGGCTTATCAATGGATAAAGTCAGTATTTCTTCATGTGGGATTAATACATAGATTGATTATAGCATTGACATTTGAAATTTGAAACTATTAATATTTTTATTTCTGGCTTTAAATAATACATATTTTTTTCATTTCTGCCTCAAATTTGTTCATTACTGTGTAACAAAACATACACTTTTAGGCGTTCTCTCCTGAACAAAGGTAGTTAATGGATTTAACAGACATGTATTCCTCCTGAGGAGTCTCGAGTTTCCACTTTAGATATCCTTTTGAAACCTGAGATTTTTGCAAAGTCAGGTTAACTCTTTAGGACAACGGGCCACTCAGCAGTTGGTCAGCTCAGACTTAGGAAGAAGGCTACAGGTGGGTCTCTTCTAACACACTGCCATCTTTTGGCAGTGAGAAGTATAGCTAAAAAGGCAAAAGAAGAAGAGGCCTTAGCTGTTGTTAATTGTTCACATTTACTAATGGAAGCAATGCTGATCAGAATTTCTTTGGAACTGACAAAACATAACAACAACAACAAAAATGGCACAGTGCTTCATGAACTTACAATTAATCCACCTTAAAACTATTTCTGTCTATACTGGGCCTCAATTTTTAAATCTATTAATGTATTAATACTATTCCAAGACCTTAAATGTTCTCATTTTATATATGATCTTATAATATAAAAACATGAAACATACGTTACCTAAAGGCCATATATTTTGAGAGTCTTTTAGCATTTTCCACAATGTTGAACACCTATGTTATTCATGCAATAAGTGTTGATGAGCACCTTCACTGCCAGGACATGATCTGGGTGGCGGGGACACAGCAGTGAACAAGACAGATGTGATTTCTGCCTCCATGGGTGTTACAGTCTAGTGTGAATGTCAACATGTGGGATAAAGTCTAAAAAGGCACAAGATTTTCTGAGAGTGAATTTCATATATCTGACATCAATGTTTGCCCCCTCAGGAAGTAAAATTTAAGTGAAGACCAGAGGAGGCCAAAAGTTAGCAAAATGAAAGTAAAAGAGAGTGGGCGGGCAGGGGCTGCTTTTCAGGCAGAAGAATGAATCTGAATAGACAGAGCCTCAAACATGCGATCTCGTGAATTATCAAGTGGGTTCTTGATTGCGTAAGATTCTTTACGCAAATGCCTACAATTTATATTTTATCTCCTAAAATAAAATACTTTACACTTTAGCATAGTTAATGGTGCTGTGTGGTGGGTAAAGCACAAGGCTTTGCCATTTCAGAGACCTGAATTCAAATCCAATTAGCCCTGAAATTTTAAGCGGCTTGCTTTTCTGAGACTATTTATTACTAAAATGGGAACAATCAAATCTAAGCTTGCTTGTTTCTGACTATGTTTAAAATGAATAAATTTATTAAACAGCCCAGTATGGAGTTACACACAGTACAGATGCTTAATAAATATTACGTTGTCTTTCCTTCTTATCTGCTTTGGGATAATTGAGACTTCTTACCTTTAAGAAGGCTCACTCACTCACCTTTATGAACATATTGTTTAAAAGACCATTTTGTTTACATTCTTGGGATTAACGTGTGACCCATTTAATATGTTTCCTAAAATTAATCCCCTAAAATTTATTATTAATAAAATTGCTTAAATGTACTGCTTAAGCAAGTGGTAGACCAGGCTGTTTTTGTCACTCATGAAACAAAGTCTAAGCAGATGGAAAGATGGGCGCATACTTAAATAACAGAAAGTTTCTTCTTTGATTATCCAGAACTACTTCAATTCACTCAATAATTACGTCACTCAGCCTTAACTATGTAAAATTGGTCATAGATTACTTCCTAAAAACCCAAAAGTGTGTGTGTGGTGGAGGAAGGTACAGAGCTAGGACTTTTAGCTACATTAGAATGTATTGGTGTGTTTTTAAAGTTTTTGTCATTCTTATAGATTTAAGTGCCATTTATCAATCCAAAAATATGGTAACATCATTTTAAAACATGTCAATAACCCACTGTAACTTAAGTCCATTTTATCAAATTTAAATGTCTTTGGTTAAGTAATATCTCCTATATTAAAGAATGAAAGAAAATATTAAAACTGAAAGGGATCTTAGCATCATCTGTTCCAGTTTATTATTTTACAGGTCAGGAAACTAAGGCACAAAATTGTAGTTTTCCTAAAGCTAGTGGGTTTGTTAGGTAGCTAGTTAGACATGAGTGACAGGGGAACAAAGGAACAGGGGCCCAGCTCTGTAACCATAGAAACTTCCCTTGAAGACCTTCCTTAAGGATCTTCCAGAAGTATCTCCCCTTTAGAGTTATAAATTACCCCAAATCCTAGAGCACGAAGGCCATAAAAGCTGCTGGCCTAATCAGCTACAACCGCTTGTGCGGAAAGTACCGCCACTAACTTCAGCCTCATTATACCATCATTGTAATCTCATGACTGTGCCTGGAAGTTCATAAATCTAATTATAATAGACTGAATTCTGAGTATGCACATGTGTACTAGGCAAAGTTATTGCCTACTGTCAACCAGCTGTCAATCAGAATGACCTCACTTGCCAACAATCTATGAATGCCTTTGGAACCATCCATCAAGGCCCAAATGTAAGGTAGACATTGCCCACTTCTGGGTCCTTTTTGCCCTTCTCTGGGCTATCCCCTTCCCTTTTTGCCCTTTGGGGCTCCCCTTCTTTTTTGCTCTCAGGGCTCTCCTCCGTTTTCGGTGGCCTTTTTTGGCCTTTTTGCCATTTTGTAGCCATGTTGGCCCCTTTGTGTTGGTTACAGTGCTGGGAACATGTGCCTCTTCGGGGCATACTTTGTCTTTCTAAAATATAAATTTAATAAAAGTATTTAATCTCAATGACCTGTGATTCTTCATGTCAATGAGAAAGAACCGAGGAAAAATGCTAACTACAGGTCTGCACCTTTGTGCTCTAGGGTTTGGGGTAATTTATAACCCTTAAAGAGAGGTGTTTCTGGGAGGTCCTTAAGGAGGGTTTTCAAGGGAAGTTTCTATGGGTATAGAGCTGGGCCCCTATTCCTTTGTCCCCTGTCACTCATATCTGACTAGCTACTTAACAGTATCAGAACAAGGATTCTCATGCAGAGATTCTAGTGCCCAAATAAATGCATTTTCTACCTTTTTTCTACTGCACCCACACTTTTACTACACAAAATCATGGAATAATATTGATCTGGCTTTTTTGGCTGTAATTTCCAGTTTTACTGCTAGGAATGTGATTGTGACAAGGAGAAAACTAAGTTCTATGGTAGAGAGTAAGAGATACAGAAGATCCAGTTTTATCTGTATTGTTCAATGCTACTTTACTCATGTTTTTCATTTACTGTAACTGACTTCTTCTTCCTTGGGATGGATTTCAAAAGAATAAGAATATGGCAACCTCATCTCCTGTCACTGGCAGTAGCTGAACTCTTAGCAGGTGAAACAACTCACATGAATTTCAGTGAAAAGTAAAAACTTGTGAAGGGAAATCTACATACTGGTTTACAGTTATGTGGCTTTAGCAACAACAAAAAAATTTTTTTTTTTTTGGCCAAAAAAATACGTTTTCTCTGTGCCTTTCTTATGACTATGTTGTAGATAAAAGACTCTCTCAAAGAAAACTTCAATCACATGCCCCAAAACTTCTTTTGGTACTGAACTAATTCTACTCTGCTAAAACAACTGAAGAAAGCAAATTCATGCTTCCAAATTGGTACAATTAAAATCAGAAGTAAAAACATTTAACACTATTTTTTTAATACCTAGTTGTTTTAATGTTTTATTTTTATATTACTTAAGGAATTTTTATCCAGTTCTGAATTGTATACGCTTGTTCCTTGGGGAGAACTTTATTGCCTTCATGTGAATAATCAGTTGGCAGGTGTCTAAAACCTCACATTATACTGTGCCTTGCAGTTTCAGGAGCACTTTCATACTCGTTATCTCACCTGGCCCTTCTACCTGTTTCATGGAGTTGGCAGGGAACGTATTATCTTCACTTTGCAGAGGAGAAAAGTGAAACTCATAGAACTTTAGTGCTTTGCCTAAGGACAAACAACTATAAATAGTAAAGTCAGGCCTTGGACTCTGAAGTTTTCAGATATTATCTTTTTTTTTTTTTTCAGATGTTATCTTAAGTTGCTGAGTGTAAAAAGAAATGAATCTCAATGGCAAATTTTACCAGGACTTTAGTGAATAAACCATTTACACTAAATGAATTCAAAATTATAAGCTAAAATTCCTAGTCCCATGGACAAGGCAGTAGGTGTAAATATACATTAGAATAAATAGTTTTAACAGTCAGCAAAAATATTTATAGCCAACAACTCAGCCCCAGTTAGGTATCAAAAAATTCTAATAAACTAAACTGATATACACTTCAATAATTGTTGTCTAGATTGACATAATTGTTGACCTATGTATGTGCTCAAATATTTAGATTGGCTTTGTGAGTACAGATACTTAAATTCTACAAATCAGTCCCTTTTTTTTTGAACAATCAGCTGAGTTTGACCGATGGGTATTAATTTTTTGCTGTCACTATATGTTTACTTTTTAATATTAGACTTTAACATTTATTTATGTGTAAGATCCTAAAATAGATCCACCAATATGTTGAACAAGACTAGATATAAAATTTTGTGGTTAAAAGTACGTGCTGAAGCTATGTAAACCTGGTCAACTAACCTAGTCCTCAGGTTCTTACTGTAGAATGGAGAAAATAATAGTATACTTCTAATTGTTATAAGATTAAAGGAATTGATAATATATAATGTACTTATTTTTAGCACATTGTAAATATGAAGTAAATTTGAACTATGGTGTTTTTGTAGAGTTTATTGTGTCAATGTTTAATTATATTATTATCTTGGTGATGCAGATACTGTATACAAATCTAAATTTTTTTGAAAAATTTCCATAATATCACAATTAAAATAAACTTTATTTCAATTATTTAAAACCGTGAACAAAGTTCTATAGAAATTAGTTCCTACAAATGATTATATCTTAGAAAGACAAGAGTGTGACTGGATTTTGTGTGCACTAGGCAACAATCTTCTCCAGTTTTCTTGCTGTCTTTAGTAATACGTTAATTAAATATGTCAACTTTTTCTTTTTAAAGATGAAGAAAAAGATCTAATTTCAAATGTGATCACTTGTAATTTAAAATCTTAAAAACATGTCTTCACATATAAAAATCTAGAGGAAAATAAAAGTTTAGGTTGCATGTAATTGTTTCTTCTAAAGAACCCTCAACTGTATATAGCTTATTTGCTTTTTATCCTGTCATGTGTGTTTGTGTGTGTGTTTGACTCCACTATACCATTTAGTAATTTTTTAAAGTATGTTTGGCTATGTCAGAAGAACAAGGAAAAGTGACTTCCTTCTTGAAATGAAATCTTGGCTGCTTCCAGAGCCAACTGTTTCCAGAAAAGGAGTAATGAAATTATGGATGAGAAGGAGGCTAATGACTTAGGGTATTTGATGTGGTTCAAGAACAGGTACATAAGTATTAGGAACTGGAAGAGGTGGAAGAAGTTTGCAAGTAGGGAGGGGAATTTCATGTTGAAACACGTAGGTGAAGTAGTGTTGGATGATGATGAAGTCAACATTATGGTAACAGGAGTGGGTAACTGACATGAAGAGGATATTGATATCTCTGAATGGAAAATGTTAAGGAACTAAGAGACCTGAGTGTCAGAAGGGTGACTAATGTTGAGAGCAAACTTCCCAAGCTTGTTGATTGGAATTGGAGTCGAGCGAAACACAAAAGCAGGTGCTAACATCATTGAAAAAGGTGAAAATACTCTGAGAGTCAGTAAATTATAAATTAAATTATAGCCTCCATTTTGTGCTAAAGTATATATAATGGGGCAGCTACCCTGTTGAAATTAGAAAGGGGAGAGAGCTGCCTATGAAAAGCTCTGCCATTTAGTTGCCTTACATCATTTCACTACACCGCTCTACATTTGATTTCTTCATCTGTGCTCTGGTACATATTTAGAAAGATTTTTCAAGTTCTTGTGTGGAGACTATGTTAGACAGAGGAAAGAGATAAAGTGGGCAGGCAATTTAAGAAGGTATCAGTCTTCTAGATAATACGGTGGCCTGAGTTATGATAGTGACAATGAAATGGAGAGAAGTGTGCATTCTTGATAGATTTTGAAGATAGAACCTAACAGAGAAGAAATAAATAAGGTGAATTTATGTTGCCCTTTATTAAGATGTAAACAACAGAAGAATAAATAAGTTAGGAAATCAATTTACTTCTAGATATGTTGTGTTAGGAACATTGAAATAGACTTCAATTAAGAAGTAGAATATAACAAATCTTGTTGTCAGAATAGTGGTCTAGGCTCAATAGGTAAATGTAAAATATATTATTCTCCAGCTAGTGTTTAAAACCATAAGAATAGATGAAATCACTAGGGGAAAAGCATCGGGAGAGAGAAGAGAACCTAGGACAAAGCCTTGAAGGACGATGACATTTAAAGATGAGGAGGGTGATCAGCATAGAGCACTGAGAATGCGTAGACCAGAGAAGTGAAAAGAAAACCAGGAGAGCATGGTATCCAGGAAGTCAAGGGAGAAGAGTATTTCAGGTCAAATGTTGTGACAATTAAGATGAATGCATAGAAAGGTAAGTGGATTTGGCGAGCTTATTGTGAGCTGTTTTGCAAGGAGACTTTAAATGACACCACTTTCTACTGGCCTGGGCCTGACATTGTGCCTTCAGGTTCCTAGTGAAAGATGGAGCACTGTTCTCACTGGTGAATCCCTAGGACTATTGAGTTCTGAGTTAGAAAACTTTACTGGTGTTGCACACACATTCCCTAGTATCTCCTAGTTTGTTTATTCACTTTCTGTCTACAGCCAGATCATTAAATAGATTGGTCATTGGCAAAGAGCTGGGCTGTTGATACTTGTGCTCTTTAGTTTCTGAATCTCCACAGAGCAGTTTCTGCTTAAAGAGTTTCCTCCATTTTGTTACAAAACTTAAAATATTTCAAGGAATAAGTCATACAGTGTCTCACGTAGACACTTACCATTCTTTGCCCTATTTAATATAATAACCCAATATTATGCATATGTAAGAAGAACGGAATGCAGTATCGATGCAATATAGTAAAAATAGCTAACACTTCTTTAGCACTTAAGTGCCAAACAGTATTCCAAGTGCTTTGTATACATTAACTCATTTAATCCTCACAACAAATCTATGAGGTCATTAGGTTCTTTTATTATTTTCATTTTGTACTTGAGGTTACTGAGGCCCAAAGAGATTAAATAACTTGCACACATTTAGCTTCAGAGTACAGGCTCTTAACCATTATGCAACACACACACACACACACACACACACACACACACTCCTTATGTGAATTCAAGCAAGCTTATAAATGAGAAAGAATGAACCCAAGAGCTAGGGCTCTTTTTCTAAATTTATTCATTTATTTATTTACAGTGACATTAATTAATGAAATCCAGTAAGTTTCAAGTGTACACTTTAACAGTAAGTCTTATATATTTTGCATTGTATGTTTACCACCCGTAATTAGATTTCTTTTTGTCACCACATATTTGACCCCTTTTACCCCATCTACCTTCCCCCACCCCATCCCAAGCCAGGGCTTTTAAATCACTCTGAACTGGCAATAACTTGCTCCTAAAGTATCAATGAGGACAAAGTGTGAAAATAAATCAGCTAATAAAGATTTGAACTCTGGTCAGTTCTATATCTAGTGCTCCTTCTGGTAACTCACCTCAATTCATTTCCTACACTCATTACAGAAAGTTCCTAAGTATTAAGGTGGCTACAAGGATAAATACATACATTCAGTCATAATGACGAACTTTAATCTAGCCATAAGTTCAACTGAGTTGGAACTCAAGATGATTTTGCTTAAGATGAAATCTTTTAATTTTAATCGTCCATTTTTGTTATAGGAATGCCCCTTGCATTTTTGTGTATGCCATGTACTGCGCCATCTCTTGGTGGTACCAGACTTGTTGTAATTGTTAAAATGTTCAGTGCACCCAGAGGTCATAAACTAGCAATATTGGAATAAATGTAAAAAAATGCATAAATAGCATAAAATTTTCAGTTTCAACCTCAAAAATTTTACCTATTCATAGACACTGTCTCAGATTTTTTGACCAGTGTATATTGTCTATCTATATGTATAATAAAAAGAAGTATAGTTCTTGGTAACATGAACTGCAGAATGTTTTGTAGTTATTATGTTAGGAAAAAGTATTTTGGTTCCATAGGTTCTATTCAACATGTATGAAAGGTAGTTAAGAAAACCTAGTTATTTCCATTCTCTTCATTCATTTGTTCAATAATCATTTATTAATGCCTTACTATGTTCCAGAACTTGAATCACAATAATGAATAATATAATCTCCATTTGCCCAAACCTCATTGTTGATACGAATATAATGGTTTATAATGTGTAAATTAAGGCCTGGGAAGAGCAAATATCTTTGTCCAAGGTCACACAATTAGTAAGTGGACAGGTCAGGCAAGGCAGGAGTTAAACCCAGTCAGATCAACTCCAGAAATTGTGCACTTAACCTCTGTATTAAACTTTCTATAAAATTGAGTATAAGACAGGGATGAAGATTTTGCCCACTTCTCACAGAACCAGTCCCACACTGCCCTGGACATCACCATGTGATGAGAATAAATGGTGAGAGGATAGAAGGTTCATGTGCAGAAAGAGCTTGTTTGAAAAAAGCAGGGGCTTATGCCTCAGTTCATATTGGAGTGAAGGAGGGACAAATTCACAAAGTACCCTGCTCCAATGTGTTTGGTGGCAGCAGAGAAGGAACGGCACTATGGCCGTGTTTAGTCAGAAAGCACTTTAGATAGCACCTTGTTGGCCCCCAAAGCCTATATGCATCCCCTTAACACAAGGAGCTAGCAACGCAATCACAGACAACAGCAGTGAAGGCTTGTACACTTACAAAGGGCATGAAGGATTAGGTATATCAGAACCAAAGTCATCAGGAACAGAGACCAAAATCTAAGGACATCCCATTCATGGCCAGTAATGAGTCTTCTTCTTTAAAAGAGGAAATAAAGGAGAAACTAAAATATTTCAGAAGATATGATAAACCAATATCTTTATCTACCATCATCACAAATTCTCTAATGATGCTTTTTGCTTTTATTGCTTTTACTTTTTGGCTTGGGAAATTTCAACTCTATAAATATTCTACCTAATAACACCTCAAGATCTAGCACTTATATAAATACATTTCCAAGATTAGTGGAAAGAAGCTGTTTTAGAAATGGATAATGTGTGCTAGATGAATATTCAGCAAGGGTTAGTTAGTCTTATGATTTGTAGAGTAAGTATAGAATAAATTACTCATTCAGACACCTAAGAAAGTAATGCTTTTTTGTGAATTTTTTTGTTGTTGATAAGATTTCATAAGTTAAAAACTTGGAATATTTCTTAGAAGAAAGTGGAAGATATACGCATCAATCTTGGAAACTCCAAGATTTCAGTATGAATCTCTGAAAGTCAGATAGGTTCCTTCTCTCTGTGTGAAAGAGAACAAATTCTTTCACTAATCTTTTGATCTTTTTATGGCTTCATTGTTCATTCTACTGATTGTACCAAAAACAAGTTTCACTTCATGGAAGTGGGTGTGGAGCTGTAGTTAACTATAATGACACCAGCGCTCCTTGCTATTTATAGCATTTGTTAAACTTTCATCTCTTCAAACTGCTATTTTAAGGCAGCAGACGTAAATCTCTCAGGCTTCAGGGTAAGCACCATGAGATTAGAACTGGAAGTAATTTCTGGCATTAGTCAAATATCTAATGACTAAGAAAAACATCCTCAGCTTGAAGTGCCACCCGTCTCCAATGAGAATAGGAAATAAACATTCACAAAGCAACCTTGCAGTGATGAGTATGGGAAAAATGGTCAAATTGAAGATTTATGCTCTATGATACCTTCTATGAGGCAAAACTGATGAAATTTGAATTTCGAACAAAAAGACTTTTTTTTTTAATTGAAGAAATTTTATTAAAAAGGATGTGTCAGAAAACCATTTTCTCATATCTAATGAATAATATAATTAATAGTGAGACTAGAGAGTGGCTGAATCTGAAACCAGAAACTCAGAGCTGTGTGACTAGAAAAATTGTATTGCATTTAATTACCTCAGGTTCCTCTTTTTCAGAGGCATTCAACTACGAGATGGACTCTGTCCATAAGGGTAAAAAGAAGAGTGTAGTGTTGGGTGTGGTAAGAAGACTGGGGAGCAGACAGGGAGAGACTGTGCAGAGGCTCAATCTGCTGCCATGTGGACCTTCATCTTGCCTACTCTTAGAGTACAAAGACTGATATTCAGGTTTTCTTCTTTTGATAGATCTTAAATTCTTTGTTATTGTTGTTGTTGGAACCTTCATTTACAACTTTTTGCACTTTCCACAGTCCTTGCACATACTATGTGTATGACACATTTATGTAAGTCAGTGTTGTTAGGGAAATTTGAGTGATTTGATTTTAATATAGCTTGTCTATTGATCTGAATAAGTTTTACAAACTGGTGGCAGACAGATTGTAGAATGTAGCTAGTGAAACACCCAGGACTGACAAGGAAAAGGGATTGTAGTAGCTGAGTGCTCAGTGGAGTAAGGCAACCATTCTCTCTGGTGAAGGAAGGTTGTAGGTTTGTATGTGAAGTGTGGTGACTTTGTTGAAATAATCTTAAACAAAGTGGCATTGACTCTTAAGAATTAAGATGTTTCAATAACTAAAATTTATTTCATTTATAGGTTTCAGCTCAATACCCAATTACAATATATCTTACTGTTTGTAATCAAGATTCTTATGAGGTTGAGAATACCAAATGAAACATGATAAACAGTTAGGATACTAGCCCTGAGATCCTTCTCTATTGGCAACAAAAAATGTTCCCCATATAATACATGAGTTGAAATACTGATACTTTCTATTTGCCTTTCCCTTTACATCAAATAGCATCATCCTAATAACTGTAATTCCTGGTAATTATTTATCATTTTTATGACTTACGCAATCATGTATTTCATTTAAGATTTTATTACGGACTAAGAAGTGGATAAGAAATGTGCTTGTATCTATTTTCATTACATTAATTAAAGATACAGATACATATTACTCATCTATTATGTATAATCATCTAAGACAAAGGTTGAGTGACATAGAACATTTAAGGACTGGCTTTACCTTTTAGGAAATAAGTTTATCCCCTTAAAAACATGACTAGCACAAGGTCAACAATCCCTGGCAGATAAGAAATAAGAACTAAGAACACTGAATATTGTAGGAGGTCAAGGAAGAGTGAGCTCATTAAGCTGGAATATTCAAGGAATACTTCCTGGAAATGGTGGGGTTTGAGCTGAGACTTGAAAAATGAGCATGTTTGGGAGACAAAGAGAAGGCAAGAAGGTTTTCCAAGCAAAGGGAATAGAGTGTGTTCCAGTATAGATTCTTTAGAGAAACACATTTTAAACTGGATTTAGAAACAATCTTCTCCCTCTCCTACCTTCCCCCACCCCTTGGCCCAGGTATTGGAAAATCTAGGGGTAGCTCCAGCTTCAGACATGGGTGAAGGCAAAGGCCCAAACATCGTTGTGTTTCTCTGTGTTGGCTTCATTCTTCAGTAGATTTTCCTTTACAATAGGGCTTAGAAGCTCCACATTGATATCCTACCAACTCAGCAAGCCTACAGAAATTGGAAAAATGCATATTTTCTGAGGTTGAGTCCCATTGTCCTGACTTGAGACAAGCCTGTCTCTGAGTCAGTCACTGAGACCAAAGTGACAAATTACTCTTAATACCTGATCTAGGTCCTGAGCCTCTGGAGTTTGATTAAACTGGGCATGGAAGATTAGTGTCACCTTAACCTAATAGATGAAGAGCTCTATTAAAGGAATTTAAAAAGAAAGATCAGAGAGGTACTCTTTGAAAGAAAAATGAATGCTAGGGGTCAGAAACCACAATGATATAAATAAATATTTAGAAATGAGAGATAGATCAAGGTTTATACAGACCTAGACATCCTTAAATATGAGCACAAATAATTAGCATGAAAGTAAATTAGGTATTATATTTTCAGGTATTTTCTTATTTTGCATCTATTTTTTTTAAATGATCCACTAAGCAAGGCTTTGAAAATACTTAACAAATAAACAAATGCAAACCAGGTTTAATGCCCATTCTCCTCCCCTCATCTCTTACTGTTATTATCTTATACTACTACTAAAACAAAGAAAGAAAGAAAAAGATTGGGAAATGCAGCAAAGCAAGGGATGTTCTTCGTCACTAAGGAAAGAGTATTAAGAAATCTTTTCCTGGGAATTTCCCGTGTTTCAGATAGATTAGAAATTAAGTGGTTGATTGATTCATTCATTCATTAACAATAGGGAGAATTTTCTGAGGTGCTAGTCCATCCTAACACCAGAAGATCCTCCCTAATGTCTGTTCTTGCAAAATGCCTCTGAAATTTCAGAGCTGTTTACTGGCATTTGTTTTCACCAAATGCTTATATGCTCAGTCATGGTACTTTGTTTATGAACAATAGATGTTGGCATACTTTATTTTTAAGCACAATCAATAGCATTTAAGTAGCACCAAATACTCAATTCAGATGACATATCATTTTTAGCTTTTTGTTGCTGTTACTTTCAAAGTCTACTTTTTCAGCGTTTCAAATTTCAAGCAAATTAACCTATTAAAAATATCAACATGTTGAAACTGTGGTTGAGAATGTGTTTTTATAACGTATAATTATGATCTCTCAAAAAACCTTCCAAGGCCCTAATTAATTGAGGTATGGGATTTTAGCAGGATTTAGTGCATCTTGGCA
>NW_011888837.1:3119674-3122615 GCF_000151845.1 Pteropus vampyrus
ATAGATAGATAGTTCTTGGGTATCTTCTATGACCAAAGCACTGTGCATACATTAGTTAGCTTCATGAATGGTTTGGCAGTGTCCCACAAATAAAAAGTATTCAATACATATTTGTTGAACATAAATAATAACTAACATTTATTGAATTATTGTTATGTGCCAGAAGCTTCAATTCTCAAAACATCTATATGAAGTAGGTATTATTACCTATATTGTACAATTGAGGAAATTGAGGCCCACAGAGTTTTAGTCATTTGACCAAGGTTTAGAAGCTATTATGAGGCTAGATATGATGCTTTTAACTATATTACACTACTTCAATTCATTATGTTAGGTGTGATGATTTAATGTTATTTAAGAGATGATGATGTCAAGATTCAGATGTTGTGAATAACTTGCTCAAAAGAACATAGGACAGAGCCTAGATTAAACATGAGTCTGATTTATTCCAAAACTTGAGCTGTTTTGTGACATCACTGTCATCTTCTATGTTACAGTGTGAATCTCACTCAAAGTTATACTACCTTTTCCCATAACTTCTGGTCCATTTCCATTCCTACAGCCATTCATCTTAAACCACCACTTTATCACTGCTGTCTATAAACAAAAGGCTCCCAAGACAAAAGTAGCCACACAAACATCCTAAAAATAATCCAGATCTCATCCACTATAATCTCTCATCTGTTTGTTACTTATATACTTAGTAGCTGTTGTTCTCTAAAGGATTCATGGCAGAGTTTTGGTAGAAATTTGGATCAAAGATGAGGAAAGCAACCTTTTTAATTTTCTTTGGTTTTATTAATTATGTCTCATAGGTTTTATATTTATTATTGTTTCTGGAGGCTTACCAGTGGCCATCCACTTTCCTTCATCTAGAGTGGCAGATGCTTACAGCCGATACTTCTTATGAAAGGCCTATGTGAGAATAACATCTATTCTATGTAATCAACTCCTTTCATTCTTTTTTTTTGCCCCCATGTTTTTAAATTATGAGTTTATGTCATTGTCTAGGGCAAAATATGTCAAAAATTAAACATTAAAAATTATGGCTTCCAGCTGGCTTCATGTTTCATGTATCGTGTGAAGCCTGAATCTCAAAGCTGATTCTTAATAATGAGAGCAAACCAGGCCTGTGCTGGTTTACAGATTGACAGAGGGATTTGAAGCAATTGTTAGATGACACTGAGCACCAGCCCTACCACTTGGGAGTTAAAATTCTAATCTCATACAGAAGCAAACAGAAAGGAACATAAACACAATCAAGTAATAAATGCACGAGGCAGATCCTTATTCACCAAGAGGAGCAAACATTTGTTTGGTGAGGCGATCTTCCCAGTTCCTGAGAACACAGAAACAGCACCATTCCTGTAAACTGCATAACGCCAAGCAGCATGTTTATTTCATGACTCCAGGCTTTAATATCTTCACTTATTGAAAGGTCTTCCAAAAAAACATGTGTGTTTTCAGGTGTCAGTCAACATTGGAGGAATATTCAAGAACTACATCCAAGTCCAATGGGAAACTCCTTTCCCTCCTGTCACAACTTTTTTCAAAGATGGGCAGAAATCCTCAGCACAGAGTGACAAGAAGTCTGGGCAGGTTATTTAATAGTGAATCTAAAGCTTTCTTTGACATTTATTTCGGTTAGATAAGAAATAATACTGCACACAATGTGTTTCTCTCTTGCTCACCTGTTTAATTTTCATTATGTTTTACTTTTAGAAATATAAGCACAAGAAGCATATAGGTGAGTTAGCTATTTTTCCAACACCAGATATGAAGTTCAAACAATGGATATTTTATTTCATTGTAGCTGGAGATTTATAAAAGAGTACTTTCTCTGTTAATTAGAATCTAGATATTGGCTTTTTGATTAGAAATATATTACAGTTATCAATTTAAAGCAAAAAAAAAGTGCTTTCCTATCAGAATATGTTAATAAATTGAAACAGAGAGAAAAAGGAAAATCTTCCATTATTAGTGATGACAACAATATGCCATCTACTATATACAAACGTTATACTGCTGAGCCTTTTGAATTATTTTTTGTGTTATGAAAGAGGGTTATGACCACAATCGCAAGATATTTGTAAGCTGACATTAATGTGTGAGTTACAGAACAGAATAAAGCCAGTAAAGTCATGACCTAACTTAAAGCCCCCATTCACTTAAATGGGGGCTTAGCCACCTGGACAAAAGATTCCATCTTTCCAGAATTTAAACCCAGGCTCCCTGAAACCACTCCCTTAAGATCGTCTTGTACTGGATGCCCTCAACATTTAACTTTCTGAGCAGCTTTGTGCAAGAGGCTGAGACTGTAACTTATACTCACATATTTAGAAGGAAAAGAGCCAGGCTTTCAGCTAGGTCTCTCTCCATCTTTCTGCCAGTTCACATGCCCATCACTAAAGAGGCAGAGAAATGAGTAAAATCAACCCTGCCAGTGAGACCACCTTCACAGACATTCATCCTGACAGTTCCATAGACCCACAGCTCGTAAGATCCCAATGCTTGATTTCATGTCCTGCTGCCATTGTCTTGAAATTTTTAATAATATTTGAACAAGGGACATCATATTTCATTTTGCAAATTTTCTAACCAATTCTACCTGTAAGGGTAGCACATACCAAAAGAATGGTCCTGTTAGGTCCTCTCTTGAGAACATTGAGATGAAACGGGCTGTTTTCTGTATAGCTGCCTAGCAAATCAATCATAAAATTGATCTCAAGGCATTCTAAGTATTTGGGAAATGCTCAGATTTCTGCCATTTTTCTTAAAGAGGAGCTAGAAGTGAGAGATAATATTTGTCCATTTTTTCTTTCAAAAGTAGCTGTCCCTTCCCCCTAATAATTTGCTTTACATTTTGAAGTGTATGGCAATATCTCACATCAAATAATAGCTCTGAAGGAAGAAATGATCTTGAAAACTCTTGAAGTTGCTT
>NW_011888837.1:3122665-3135512 GCF_000151845.1 Pteropus vampyrus
CCAAGCAGCATGTTTATTTCATGACTCCAGGCTTTAATATCTTCACTTATTGAAAGGTCTTCCAAAAAAACATGTGTGTTTTCAGGTGTCAGTCAACATTGGAGGAATATTCAAGAACTACATCCAAGTCCAATGGGAAACTCTTTTCCCTCCTGTCACAACTTTTTTCAAAGATGGGCAGAAATCCTCAGCACAGAGTGACAAGAAGTCTGGGCAGGTTATTTAATAGTGGATCTAAAGCTTTCTTTGACATTTATTTCGGTTAGATAAGAAATAATACTGCACACAATGTGTTTCTCTCTTGCTCACCTGTTTAATTTTCATTATGTTTTACTTTTAGAAATATAAGCACAAGAAGCATATAGGTGAGTTAGCTATTTTTCCAACACCAGATATGAAGTTCAAACAATGGATATTTTATTTCATTGTAGCTGGAGATTTATAAAAGAGTACTTTCTCTGTTAATTAGAATCTAGATATTGGCTTTTTGATTAGAAATATATTACAGTTATCAATTTAAAGCAAAAAAAAAGTGCTTTCCTATCAGAATATGTTAATAAATTGAAACAGAGAGAAAAAGGAAAATCTTCCATTATTAGTGATGACAACAATATGCCATCTACTATATACAAACGTTATACTGCTGAGCCTTTTGAATTATTTTTTGTGTTATGAAAGAGGGTTATGACCACAATCGCAAGATATTTGTAAGCTGACATTAATGTGTGAGTTACAGAACAGAATAAAGCCAGTAAAGTCATGACCTAACTTAAAGCCCCCATTCACTTAAATGGGGGCTTAGCCACCTGGACAAAAGATTCCATCTTTCCAGAATTTAAACCCAGGCTCCCTGAAACCACTCCCTTAAGATCGTCTTGTACTGGATGCCCTCAACATTTAACTTTCTGAGCAGCTTTGTGCAAGAGGCTGAGACTGTAACTTATACTCACATATTTAGAAGGAAAAGAGCCAGGCTTTCAGCTAGGTCTCTCTCCATCTTTCTGCCAGTTCACATGCCCATCACTAAAGAGGCAGAGAAATGAGTAAAATCAACCCTGCCAGTGAGACCACCTTCACAGACATTCATCCTGACAGTTCCATAGACCCACAGCTCGTAAGATCCCAATGCTTGATTTCATGTCCTGCTGCCATTGTCTTGAAATTTTTAATAATATTTGAACAAGGGACATCATATTTCATTTTGCAAATTTTCTAACCAATTCTACCTGTAAGGGTAGCACATACCAAAAGAATGGTCCTGTTAGGTCCTCTCTTGAGAACATTGAGATGAAACGGGCTGTTTTCTGTATAGCTGCCTAGCAAATCAATCATAAAATTGATCTCAAGGCATTCTAAGTATTTGGGAAATGCTCAGATTTCTGCCATTTTTCTTAAAGAGGAGCTAGAAGTGAGAGATAATATTTGTCCATTTTTTCTTTCAAAAGTAGCTGTCCCTTCCCCCTAATAATTTGCTTTACATTTTGAAGTGTATGGCAATATCTCACATCAAATAATAGCTCTGAAGGAAGAAATGATCTTGAAAACTCTTGAAGTTGCTTTTTTTTGGGTGTCAATGTACAGGGTATACCAATCTCTACATGCTCTGAAAAAATTAGCAACTCTTCTCAACTCTAGTATCATAAATAATTATGAAGACTAAGTCCACTAGAAATGTAAGAGAAACCCATATCTTCCCAGTTTTAAAATCCCAACAAGTTCTATAGACATGCAAAGACAAAAAACTTCTCTTTCCAGTTTAAAAATGGATAGCACTCTCACTGTCAATAGACAATGATCTAGAATGCTCAGAGCACCACCCAATGATTATCCAGTGTTAACAATTACACCAGAGAGGGGAATTCTTCTCTTACAAGGAAGTGACTAGATGAAAAACTATGTGGGATTTAGTGAACAATTGTACGTTGGAAGATTTGGCTTTAGTTGTAGGTGGAAGCTTATGTGATAACATTTTGGAGATACAAAGAAGTCTCACATACCCCCAAATAGTTATCTACCAACTTGATATGTACTTGGAATTCTAACACTGAGGTTTTATTCTTTGGGGTTAAAAATTGCCTAATTAAACATCCTATCCTCATATGTTACAATCACTCTGTATGGTTGGGTAGACTTAGAGGGGCACAAAAGCAACTGTAGAACTGTAGGACATACTGAAAAAGGAAATTAGGACATACTGAAAAAGGAAATTTCTTCCCATTTTTTTCCTATTCAGGCCTCATAATTTTGCCTGAAACTAATGCTGAAATTTGACATGAGGACCATTGCAGAAGAAGAAGTTTTAACAATAACAACAATAACAATAAATATTTTGAAAGCTGTGTAGGTTACTGTACCAAGCACACATTTTAGTATCATCTCGTTCAATTCTCAAAATAACTGTATGAAGATAATTATTTGTATCCATTCAAATGCTTTTAGCTGCAAGAGATAGAGTTAGGCCTGATTCAAAATGGTGTAAATATTAAAGAACTCCCTCATTCAAATGACAAGAAATGTAGACTTGGGTAGTTCTAAGGATGGATTCCCTTAAACCTTCTGTTCCGCCCTCGTGCCCAGTTTAAGGTTTAGCAGCTTATGGTTATAAGATGTCAATAGCTGCTGTGAGCATCATAGCTTCATACAGCATCCAAAGGACAGAAGAGAGAACATGACCCATTTTAAGAAGGAGGGCAAGTTCCCAGAAGCTGCTCCACAGATTTATCTCATGTCTTATTAGTTATACTTTTATGACATGCCAAATTCTATATCAGCCACTCTCACAGTTAACTGGATTAAATTAATAAATATTCGCTTCCCGAGTGTGAGAAGGGGACCAGATTTGGAGCATACTTGTCTCTGTAGACAAGTATGCTCCAAACCTGAACAAATTAGTCATCGTGTTAGCAAGGAAGTAGGAAGAGAACAGATTTTGCATAGACAACCAAGTATGTCTACCACAGACTTCATTGTGTCATATAACAAATGAGAACACTAAAGCTCAACAAGCCCTGTAACTAGCTCCTGGACACACAGCGATAGGTGATGACATCAGGATAGAGCCAGCCCTAGTCTGTGGAACTTGAAAGGTCAGACTTTCAACCACTGTGCCTTTCAATACACTACCTTTGTGTACACATTCATAAACGTTCCAATTTTTTGCAAAACAATTTTAAAAATTAAACACCATTGTATCATCATCTTAAGCTTAACAAAGAAATCTGGAATAATTTATTTACACATGCCTGTCCTGTACTAGTAGATAGGCTGCATTTTATCCAGCAGATACACTCTTCACAGTCTAATATTAAGCTCTGTACTCTGGGAAATATTAGCATAACAGGATCACTGTGGTTATAGGAAGGAGTTCCTAAACCTCTGGGAACAACAGCAGCCACTGAAGATTCAGAGGAACCTAGAATTGTTCCTATGTAAATGCTTATATTTTGATAATATGGTGAATGGCGTGACAATTGTTAAATGTGGGGTATTTTTACCTATAATGCTTCCCTAAGATAACCTTGTCTCTCTAACCCAGGAAAACTAGCTATTCCTAAACTGCTAAATTTGTTACAAAGGTAACTTCTGGAGTTTCCTCTGCTAGTTTATGTATGAGTTGAAGTTGGATAAAAAATTATTTTTTAGACAGGTTATACAGAAATAATTGTTAGCAGGAAAAAATTGAAAACATATATATTCTATATTTGTTTTTCTTGTAATTGTTTGATTATTTAAAAAATGAAGGAAAAGATGATGGCTTTATCAAAATCTTATTTTTAAATGACAAAAGTTAAAGGCAGTTATATAAAAGCACATTAAAATTCCTAGATGATTGATTCTATCTAATTGAAAAAAAAATTCTTTTAATTAAGCATCCTTCGGTGGAATCAAAGAGCTGAAAAATTGATTCTGAATTTAACTATTGGCAGCATTCTATAAAAATATACCAAAAAACAAACAAACAAACAAACAAACAAACAAACTCTAAAAGGCCTCACCTAGTAAGTTTAAAATTTGAATATGCCTAAGGAATTAGCAGAAAGAAAATTAAGTTTGATTTTTCCTCCTTTTTGTTTTCCTTTTCAACCCACCTCCAACCTCATTCTTTTTTTTTTAACCTAGTTGTTAACTATGGAGGCAAAAACTAACTAGATATACTTCTTCAAATGGAGATATTTTCAAGCCAGCTAAGCACAGATAGAAAAATATGACAAAGTTAGAGATGGCTTTTGTTATCTAGAATGGTTAGAGATACTATCTTTACGTATAATAAAGCTATTAGTGAATAACCAATTCAATTTTTTTTTCTAACAAATTGGCTGGATGTTTTGTTATCATAGACAGCATGAATTCAGCAAAAAGATTCTAACTTTATTCAGTGAAAAAAATCTGTTTTCCAACAAAGTGATTTATTGTTATCAAGATTATTTTGAATATAATGATGTAAAAACACATTGCATTATGATAAAATGTGCATCCCCTTTTGTTACAGTTTCAAAGGAGAAATCTTAACAGTTACTATAAACAATTACTTCTCAGTTCATGATCTTGTGAGATATTTTATATTCATATCACATATAAGAAGAAAAATAATAAGGAAATATTGTTGGTTAAGATTTTACAGGGTAAGATTTTACAGGGGAATCCTAAAATACTGTTTTATACTCCTACGTAAAGTGGAGGTGACAGCTTGGAAATATGAAAAGTCATGGGAAATCAGAAAGTGACTTTGAACCCTGAAACTTATCAAAGAAAAAGGAAATAAGATCAGGGAAATTTTTTTTTTTCCCTAGAAAATTCGGCATTATGGTGATAATGAAGAAAGTAGAATTAGGAAACGATAGAAAATGGACCTCAATTTTGGTCTTTACAATAAAGATAAAAATCAAAGAGGCCAAAGTTACTGTTTCTCATTTTAAAATTTTAACATGATACTGAGGAGAGAATTCTTAGCAATATCTTGCTGAATGAATGAAGGAATCAGTGGCGTGAATGGAATGTATAAATAAATATCTCTAGAATCACTAAGACTTTTCAAAGTGTTTTTAAGGAAATGCTTCAGCATACTAAGGTGGTGAAAGAGATGCTTCTGCAATAGAACTAGTTAATGAAATTAAATTCTTGCATTAAAACATAAATAAAATTATAATCTGAATCATTCCAAAGAAAGTAATGGAATGGAGTTGGGACAATAAGGTCCAAAGGCAAAAAAAGATGGTGTTGCTAAAGACATACTTGCTTATATTGCATTCTCTATCTGATTTCCATTTGCTGATCCAATTTCCTGTTCAGTGGAGTGTGTACCTTGCTATAACTATGGAATGTGATTCAGGGAGAGTCTGCACACCTAATCCTCCTCAATAAGTGAGTCAGACATAGCATCCAGAGTAATCCACAAAGAATCCAAACATGGAAACTACCATCATTGAAATATGACCTACTTTGATGTCTTACCTGTGGCAAAGCAGAAGAACCAAGTTAATAAATGTGTATATTCAGTAAATTTTGGAAGATTTCCTATTGTACTTTTTACCTACAGATCTAAACGTTAATACTTTTTTTTGGACACTCTGAAATATACTTGATCCTTTAAATATTACTTCTATATAGATAGAAACCTCAAGATAATGTAAATATAGGTTCTATTTCAACAACTGTAATTTCTGCATTACAGTTATTTGCATATAAATGGGCATGTTGTCTGAGCCATTCATGATCCCAGACAACACTGGCCTTTTTGCCCAGTTTCCTACAGTTAACACAAATAACAATAGCCACTTTAACTGATTGCCCCAGACACATGCCCACTGATGTATCTTTGCAAACCAAAACTGTAGAAAAGCTGTGAAGAGTAAGGACACAATGGCAAGAGTTCAAGACCTACACTGGAAGCATGCAATAGTAGATATACTACTTCTTCAAAGTAGAACTCAGGTAAAAACCTAAGCAAGGCCAGGAGGACAGAAGCTAAATTAATAGCTGCTTCAAATGAGAGAAAAGTCAGGCTTTTGCACCCACAACTGGCCGAAATGACATTGTGTGGAACAAATTTTGATTTTGATACAACAAAAATTATTACCCATTTCTCCATTCAACAATATTTTGGGGACAATATGGTGGTCACTATTCTAGGAACTGAGAAGAGTGTGGAGAATAAGACACACTAAATTTACAGTCAGGCAGAAAAATAAGACATTAACAAATACTTGCATGATTAATTAAATACAATTTTTAATTGATGTATAGAAAAGTAAATGCTGCTATAACAATGTATTATAGGTAGAAAGTGTATATGTCCCAGTTTGCCTGGGACAATTTCAATTTATGTCTACTGTTCTAGAGTAATTATCAGTATTGCCTCCTGTCAGTCTCATAAGCGCCCCCCTTTGGATAATAAATATGTAATTGCTGTTCACGTTACTAAGAGGAGACCTGACTTAATCTAAAAGCCATAAAAGATTTTCTTCAGAAAGCAGCTTTTTAAATATAAGTTTATTTATTTATTTTAATTAGTTTCAAGTATACAGTACATTGGTTAGACATTTATGTAGTTTATAAAACGATCCCCTTAATTGCTTCTTTTCTCCTCTGGTTTTCCACCTAGCCAATATATTACTGCTGACTGCATTCCCTATGCCATGCTCCTCATCCCCATGACTATCTATCAACTACTAATTTGTACTTCTTTAACACTTCCTCCCATTCTCCCATTCCCTAAACCCCTTCCCCTCTGTCTGTCACCAAATTGTCCACTACATTTGTGAGTCTGCTTTTGATTAGTTTGTTCTTTTTGTTCCTTAGATTCTATATATAAGTGAAATCATATGGTATTTATCAGAAAGCAAATTTTTAATTGAAACATAAGTATCACTAAAATGTAGTGTTTAGGATGTGCCAATATCTGTTTTACACGTGTTAGAGATATTAACTCAATTGCACAACAATTTGAAGCAAGTGGTATTATATCCTCATTTCTCAGATTAGGAGACTGGACAAAACATTAAGGCAACTTGCATAAAGTCATATATCAAGAAAATGATAATATCAGCCTTCCAATGAGGCAGATTGCTCTAGAGTCTTTATTTATCAGGGAGTGACAATATCAGATGTGAAAATTATTTTTGCAAAAATTTAGATGAGCCTAAAGAACTTCAAAGTTCTGAGTTTATCCTAAAATGATTAAATGACGGTGAAATATTGAACTTGCTGTTATTTTCTCCTCATTGGGTTAAGTTTGTATTTTCAGAACAGTAAAGTATGATCCTGTCTATATTAATTTAAAAAATTAAGGTATGGACATATGTATATATGAATAGAAAATAACTAAATGAAAACAAAAAAAAGTGTTAAGTAGTTACCTTTGAGGATTTGTTGGAATGAGATTTTTACTTTTCATTTTGAACTGGTATTTTTTTTCCATGAGTACATATTTTTTAATATTAAAAACCAAAAAGTAACTATCAACACTCTCAATATTCTAGCTTGCTAAGAAATATACAGTGTTTTTGGAGCTGAAGAGAGCTATTTGTAAAAAAGGAGTCATAGCAACCTTCACCTGTCCTGTGAGAACAGCTAGTCATGAGAAAAGACTTCGAACAAACCACATAGAACATTTGTTTAAACAAGAAATTAGGGATGTTGATATTGCTAAGGTACTGTATGTTCTGATGATGAGTGAGATCATATTCTTTCCTGGTAATGAGAATAACCCATTGAAGAAAATCTAAAGCTATCTCAGTCAACAGACAATACAACACAGCATCAAGACATTTTCCAAATGGTATAAACCAATATTAAGCAAAATTCAAGTAAAATTCCTGTGTGGGTGGACTGAGTTTTAGTCCAATTCTATACATCTCAAGATATTGTTTCAATTGATTAAATTCAAACGGTCCTGCAACTGCCTTTTACCAATACTATGTAACATGGGACTGAGTGTGTACTGCTGTTTTTACTGAACCATGAAAGTGACTTTCAGATTATAGTACCTTTCCTAGAAAAAGAGTTGTCCTTTTTATAAATGAAATTTTCAAACTTCTCTCATTTATTTAACTGAACAAACTGAAATTCCCTTTCCTTTTTATATAGTCTTGGGTTATATTTGTGTTGATTTCGTGTTTGCTTACTTCTGTAATATTTATGTGAATATTGTGTTCTTTTAGAGTAAAACTTATGAATTGTATCTGTATATGCAACATGCTGTGATAATTTTGCTTAATTATGGTTACAGTGTTGTAAGACTTGAAGTCTATAATAGAAGTCTATTATTTCTTGGGAAATTTGACAGCTTCTGGGGACTCTGAGTTCCAGAGATTCTCAGGTCTCGGATTTAAAATGTGTTTTCTTGTCCATAAAGTAGTTATTTTCCTGTGTTATTCTGCAAAGGACAAGTGTCAGGGTGTAGAATAGTTGATTTAATTTTAAGTCAGATGTTATTTGATAGTTTGGCTATTTTTTTTTTTTTTTGACTCAGCATTGGGAGTGTGATCCTACACACTTTAGAAATTTACAAATATCAAGATCTAAGAACACAATCCTCTTCCTTTTATTTAACAGATTTCATGTTAAATAGCATTATTCTCCTCTTTGCATATATATCACATTGTCCCTAATGCTATCACAACACTTGTAACATTTCTTTTTCATTGTTATATTTCTGCCCTCCATTGAATGAAGGAAGGAAGAAATTAATAAATGCATGATGGAGTTAGATATACACATGGTTTAGGTTAAGTCCTTTGATTTACATTATTATTAAAATAATTCTGAGCAGAAAAAGATAAAGAGTATATTATTATACACCTTATTCTGCATCTTCAGATGAAGCAAGTCTGGTTATGATGGTGACTCTGGTTAATAAAGAATGGCCATGTTGTGTCATGTGTGGCAGGCAGACAAAAGAGATAATATATAAAATGATTTAAAAGAACAATTACCAGTTACTTCTATTTTCAGAGCAACTGGGAAACAGAAGGGAGAAAAAGAAAGAAATATTTTTTAGCTTTAGTCTTAGAAGGTAAGGTAATAGTTTAATACTACTTCTTCAGACAGCTGATAACTGTAGAACATGTGTGGCCTGTCTGATCCTCCAGAGATTAAAGAAGAACCACATTTACTCTTTAGAAACCAGGACGGAGATATCAGCAGCAAAATTACCAAAACACAAAACAACTGAACTAGAACTCCTTGCATAGGTCAGTGGCATGAATATATTCCTAAAGATGACTCCAATCTTCTTTACCACTAGAGAGTTATAGTGGATCCAGAGCAAGTGCAGATGGTGCCGTCTCAACAACAGCAGTCCTTGGACCAACCTGCCACTATTTGAGGATTTATAAGGATCCTAGCATTTCTGAGGTAAGGAGAAAATAGAATGGTTCACATATGATCCCTTATAAATAAAATAAGAATCAGATAATTTACCTGTCGACATATCCATGTATACTTAGTATCTGTTCAAATAATCTTAGACTTGAATGGTGGCAACCTAACATAACAAATTTTATTCTATATTCAAGGCATTTGCTAAAGCTGTATAGTGAGGCCATGTCTCCACAGAGTTAGTAGTTTAGTATTCCTCGCTCCACTAAACAACTAATTAAATTCATTGAATCTTTTTCCACCACAGAAAATTCAACTCAGAGGAAGTGGTTCATCTAATAGTCTCAATTTAGAACACTAGCCTCTAGAAGTAGAAGGAAAGATTGTTTTATTCGTACTTGAACTCAACTAGAATGGTATGCAAGTAATATCTCCATGGCACACACAATACATTATAGTCCAATAAATTTGAAGAAAAAAGAATCAGGGGGAAAAAAGGCTATCTCCTTTGCAATATTGACACAATTTTTATGATCTGTTGTTACTAAAGGTTTTGTCTAGACAATTGAAAGCTTTAAAATGTAGCTAGCTATTCATAATGACAACCTGCACATATGCATATATGCTTGCACAAACACATATCCATCTCTCTCTCTCTCTCTCTCTCTTTCTCTCTCTCTCTCTCTCTCACACTCACACTCTCTCACTCTCACACACACACACAGAACTACAGCAGCAATTCTAGTTCTTCTCCTCTTTCATTCTTCTTACCATCTTAACTCTGCCCCAAACTGAAGTGTGGTGGGCAGAATAACTACTATCCTAAATGCCCACATTCTAATTCACAGAATCTGTGAGTATGATATCTTACATAGCAAAACGGACTTTGCAGATGTGATTAACATTTAAGACCTTGAGATGGAGAGATTTTTCTGAATTATCTGGATGGGCCCAATGTAATAAATAGAGTCCTTAAAAGAGAATCTTTTCTGGCCATGGTCAGAAAGAGATATGACAAAGAAAGTAGAGTCACAAGAAAGAAGAAGGGAGACCCATTATTGCCGGATTTAAAGGTAAAGTAACGGATCCATTAGCCAAGGAATTTGAGAATATTCTAAAAGTTACGGGTGCTCCTCAATTGACAACTAATGAGAAAATGGAAATCTTAGTCCTACAGTCACAAGGAACTCAATTCTGCTGACAACCTAAATGAGCAAGGAAACACATACACTCCTAGAGTCTCCAGAAAGGAATACGACTTTTTAGTACCTTGATTTAGGCCAGGGAAACCCACTAAGGTTGTGGTAATTTATTCCAGCAGAATTAGATAGCTAATATATTAAAATATGTAAACAAGAAAACTGTGCTCTCATAAACAATATGGCTCTCACACAACTGCCATATTTCAGGTGGTTCTTCCACCTTATCTTAACTCCTTTATTCACAAATAAGAAGATGGACGACTGATTGATCTAACCGCATTTATTACTAAAGTGTGCTGGAAACACTTCCTCACTGTATATAGGGAGTGCACCAAGCCTGATTGGAGATAACTAACAAGACAGACGAGAAGTGGCCTCTTTGACTCCAAGACCTCTAAGCTATACAGGCTTTTGGAAAAGGAGTATCAGGGGAGCAAAATCAGTCTCAAAATTGTCCACTTTCCCACAGCTCTCTGGGGAAATCTCCCTTAGTAGAAGTAGGTCAGGCCAGTGCTAAGCCATATGGGGTGACTGGTGGAATAGTAGGAAGGCCCTGAAACTATCTCCTTATTAGCTTCCCTACTGCCTGAAACTCATCATTAGATGGTCATTCCTTTGGTGAAGGAAGGTTTGAGAAGTTTCTAGGACCCTTACAAAGTAGAAAAATAGCTTTTATTTTATGTGGAAGGAAGGGGGAAATACAAGAAGGAGAGTAGAAATACGTGGCTTAAAAATAATCAGTTAGTATCAAAGACTGCCAACACATGAGAAAAGGTATTTTTGATATTTCTGGTGTAATTTTTATGTTTGTTAAAGTTATTTATGCGCGTAGCTTAGAGGGCCACATAGGCTTGCTTCCTGAACCCATCCACCATGTTTCTTGCTTCCTAGAGGCAACCATTTTCACCTTATTTAACTGATTATTTTTACTTTACATCCATGTCACTAAATAACATACTTATATTGCTACTTCTTGAATTTTCGGTATTAAGCCCTACACGTTGGCTTCCAGCTGTGATGATTACAATTTAACTCTTTCTCACACCCTGCCCACAGTTCCACTATGCACATGGATATACCTATGCACCCTCCTCTTCCATCTTCCTAATGTGGTTATTTAAAAGTTCAGGTAAATTGATTATCATTGTTTACATTGTTATGATGATGCAGATATTATTGACAGTGGAGCCATTTCATAAATTTCACGTATCTTTTTTTCCTTCATATCATTTTGTTTTCAAGTTCTTTGTAATCTCAAAGATATATCTTGCTAATTTTCTTTATCAGTTTTTTTGTTTATTTACCACTAATTTATCAAAACTCTTCTCAGACTGTGTAAGTCAATCTCCTTTCTATATGTTCAAACACTAAGTACATTAAATAGACTATAAATTTCATCTTTTCTTTAAGATCTGCCCCAGTCTAATTTGATTAATCTTGAAGGCTGTTGCTTTATCATCATATTGGGAATTTCTGTCTTCTTCATCGTATACTGTATCCCTTGTTTCTCAGATTTTTTTGGTCTTCTTTCTTTGTTCATTTTGGTTTTGATGGATAATATTCTCCAGTGCGTCCTCTTCATTCAACCAACTTTTGCTACCTACCAAGTGCCATGCATGGTCCCAGGTATTGAGGGTAGAGTGAGAACTCATCTTCATGAAATTGTATTTTAAAGAGCACCATAGTATAAAAGGAACAATCTTCTCTCATACACTTAGGCAAAGACGATTATTTATGAGACCTCCTATGCAGTGAGACTGTAGGAAGGAGTTGGACATGTATTTTCAGTATCCCATTTCCACCTCTTCAAATAACAGTAGCTTTTTCTCTGGAAATGGTGCCTGCCTTCCAATTTCATGTTGTCATGGTCACATGATCTGGCCCAGGGATAGGCACATAGCAAGGTCTGAGCTTTTGTACCCAGACATTTTATGCACAGTCTGAGATCACCTAGCATAAACAGTATAATCTTACAGCTCTCTGTGGCCATGTCTTCCTTTAGCACAGTATGGAGATTTGCCTCATTCAAACCGTGACCTATTCTCTAGAGGTAAAGTATACCTACTCAGTGTAAGGCATTGCAACAAATTCCACAGGAAATACCTGGAGAAAAGCCCATCTGCATAAGGGTAGAATGAGACTAATGTCCATAAAGAAAGAATCAGAGTTGGGACACATACACACAAAGAAAGGTCAGGGGAGAGTGAAGGGGTGGGGGTTTAACATCATTTGCATCTCCTGAGTGCCCCATTACTCCACTTCTGGAATCCCCTCCTCAATTCTGCCAGCCACTAAATCTCCCCTTTTGCTTACTGTTTCCTGCAACT
>NW_011888837.1:3135992-3143641 GCF_000151845.1 Pteropus vampyrus
AAAAAAAAAAAAAGGATTGTATTTGGGTGGTCACCATGAGCCTTTAAGTTCTGTCTAAGCAAAATAATAAAAGGAGCAGACATTCCTCTCTTCTTCTTCCCTAATTCCAACAGAAGACCTTGAGGGATTGTTACCATTGGTTGCATCAGACAAATTCAATAAGGTTATTGAGTCACAACAGCAGGCAGAAGTACTAGGGCGATTCCAACCTCATTATGATGAAAGGGAACAAAGTATGATCTCTCCCAAAGAGGGAGGACAGTGTCAATTTTGAAAGATCATAAAAGACCAGGAAAAGCTAAAAATAGACTATTTTCTTAGCATCTTTATGTAAGACCATGCTTATCTTTAGTCTTCAGCTATTTCCAGGGAGCTACAGCAAGTAAATCATTTAGCAGTATCCTTATACATAAAATTTTTGTTAGTAGGTTGCTTAATGATGAAATATCAGGCAATCCTCCAGAATTCCACAGATTATGCTATTAAATGTTTCAGTGTCAATATTCAATAGTAACTTGTGTGGCATAGACTAACAGATACAGCAAGACAAATATTTATTCTCTGATGCCAAGGGACAAATCCAGCATGCTAATGTTGAAATTTTTGTCTCTCTGCCATTATCCCTGTGAGATCCAGTCATTGGTACAGAGGGTTTATGATTAAAAGAATATTGGTGAATGCTTTTGTTAAGTAAACAGATGAACCAATATGCAAGATCTGCGGTTAATGGTCTTTCTACATAAAATCTAAATTTCCCATGATTATCTATTCATAATGAAATGAGTTAACTCTGAGATAGTTATTTCTCCACTTTTTCTTCTGTTCTGTGTATTGAAACCAGACAGTGGGCTCACAAACACATTCCCTTTCAATTCTACTACTCTTTCTTCATAGAACTTCTGATGCTTATATTTTTACATGTTTGTGTCATTTTTTTATCTTACACGCTTGAAAGTAAACCCCACTCTTTGACTAGCTTGCACAGCAGTGTAATTTCAGCTCTTGCAAACACACAATGCTCAATAAATATTTGATAAATAAAAGGAGGCATTGCCAGCATGGTGACATCTATCATTTTCCCTCAGAAAGTGTCCATCTTTATCTACCTTCACTTTTTGAGGTGGTGAAGAAACTAACACACTGTGATTCTCTCTCTTAAAGGTGAAGATTCACCTCAGATAACCTTACCCAAGGATCTAGAATTTGGGAGAAGCCTTTAATCCTATAATGAGATACCTGCTAAGAGAAGATTCCTGATAAAAATAGTAATAATTATCCTGGTTTGTAACTCTGTTTTGATGATACATTAACTATAGCTTGGTTTTCACATTCGTATTTTTCCAAACATACACACAAAGGGATTAACCAGAATGGCCAAATCAATATTCATGTTTAAACTAGTAAATTAAGCAGTTATCCAGTAAGTACAAACTGATGACTGAATGTAATATTAAAATTGCTTTTTACTCATCGTTCAATAAATCAATGGTCTATTTAGGATAGAGCACACAAATAACTTCATCTGGAATACCTCATTGAAAGAATATACTTTCTTAACATATACAATGGAAACAGAGATCATGTTTCATGAAGTAATTTCCAAATATGCAGAGGCAATATGACTCACATTAATTAGAGTGAGATTATTGTTTTCCTTTAGCCTAATTTTCCTGATAAAATCAACTGTTGGCGAGTCACTTAAAATACACATTTTGTCACATGTCAGAATAGCACAGGGGTTAGATGGATCTTGGATTATATATTGCTTTCCTATTTCTGCTATAACGAATAACCACAAATTTAGTGGTTTAAAGCAACACGAAGTTATTATTATTTAATTCTAGAGGTCAGAAGTCTGAAATAGATCTATAAGGCTAAAATCCAGGTGTCACTAGGGCTGTGTTCCTGCTGGAGGCTCTAGAGAAAAATCTGTTCCTTGCCTTCTAGGGGCCACCGGCATTCTTTGGCTCATGGCTCCTTCTTTCATCTTTAAAGCACATCACTCCAACCTCTGTTTCTGTCGTCACATCTGTCTTCCGACCCTGATACTTCTGCCTCCATTTCAGAAGGACTATTATGAATACACAGGGATTCAGGGTAATCTTCCCCTCTCAAAATCCTTAATTTTATCTGTTAAATCCCTTTGCTGTGTAAAGTAACATTTTCGCAGTTTCCAGAGATTAGAATGTGGACTTCTTTGTGCAGTTCTCTTTCTTTCTACCACAGTTTGTATGCCTACTTTGCTAATTTTAAGGTGAAATTTATTCGATATCTCTGATCCTCTTTTTCTCTAGAATGGGAATTATGATCTGTCTTGTAAGAATTAAAGGAGACAATGAGAATAAAGCATTTAGTGCATTAGCTGGCACACACTAACAATAAATGATAGCTAGTATGTATTATTATTATTCTTGGATTTGGTTAATCTGATAGATTCATTCTTTCATTGACTCTGGTCACAGAGATATAAACCTGAGAAGTAGGGAAGCTTTAAGTTTTCATTTTTTCAAATGCTAACATCTTATGTCTTCGATATCTAAAACAGGTCAGTATGATCTAGAAGGGAAATAATAATGAGACCTCAAGAGGGAAATAGAAATGAAGAAGAAATATCTTAGGAAGCTCTGGCTGCAAGAATTGTAACTGAAACTAATTTCGTAACTGAAGGCACGCTGACCCAGACCTTCTCTGGACAGTGCCCTTTCGCACCCACTGGCTGAGAGACTTTGCAGGTGCCTTTCAGTTTCTTGCTCTAGTAATCAGCTCATTTGGTAGTGAGTGAGGAATACATATACACTCACAATGGATGAACACACACAAAATACATGCATAAATTCAAAAATAAGCAACGTTAGCAAAGTACTGTGAGCAATGGCTTAAAATAGGTTATGTGTATAATTCATAAAAGAATTTCTTTCCCTTTACTTAATTTTTATAAATTTGTCAAAGAAAACTTTATTGTACATGTGTATAAAGATATATAAATGTAAATTATCAAACTATGAAACTAATGGTTTGATTTTCTTCCTAAAAGCTATCTAATAATTCATTTGTATGTATGTAGTCAGTTCATCTTTAGCAGTTTGCCCAGTTAGGGAATTTATTTTAATAACTAACTTAATCCCGATTTTCTTGCAGAGATAAAAAATCCAGTTGTACTTTGTTAAAATAGTCAAATACTTGAAGAGTGTTTTAAAAATCTCATCAAGATTTATAGTAAAACAGCAATTGTTAACTACATTTCATTTGGTATCTATCTGCTGTATCTTCATTTGCATCTTAATTATATTTAATTTCATACACTGTGAAAATGATATTTGTTTATCTTTTGGCCCTTTTATAATTCAATTTGCTTTTATGTGTATTTGGGAAAACAGCACGTTAGCGAACAAATTCATTCAGCAAATACATATTAAACATCTATTATATTCCAGGAGAACACATAAGTACCTAGGATGAAACAAGTTACTCCAAACACCAACTCTTATGGGATTTACATGTAGAAGAATTTAGATAATGAAAAAACAAATAATATATTTGTTGTACTATGGTGGTAAATGACATATGCTATGAAAAAAAAAAAAAACAAATAAAAATAAAGCAGTATAAGGGGAGAAAACAAAGAAAAGTTGTATTTTAGATTGAGTATGAAGAAAGAAGCCCCTGACTACTGTCAGCTCAGAAATGACCACAGTGTCTTCCTGTTGGATATAAACAATTTTACAGAAAACTAAAATCAGACAAGACTCCTAGACCACTCTCATAACTATATCAGACCAAGACTAAAACAAGACCAAAGAGCAATCATGTCTGAGCACAGATAAAAACAAGAGCATTGTGCAAATCCCAAAAATAAGTAAAATCCCCCTTATCCAACTAGTGTGAGTAATACTGATCCTGCTGATTCCTTGGCAATTACAACTTTAGTTTTACTCCATTCCTCCAAGTTAAAAATTGTTAGGTACCTACTTATGGAATTGCCTTTACTTTCTGACAGCCTCTAATCCAGAGCAAAACTATGTTTCATTGAATCCTCCTTGAAATTACAGAGCACAAACTTGAGCTCTGTGACAAGCTCTTTCTAACACACCCTTACTGGTCCACCATGGTGGGCTGCCTCTCTCCCTGCAATGAGCCAAGAAATCTAGCATTTACTAGAGATGTCTTCCTGGCGAATTTTGGTTAGAAGGCATCAAAAAGAGAAGTCTCAGATGAGCTGACAGTTGAGCAAATACTCGAATGAAGTATAGGAATAAACCATTTGGCCATGTGAGGAAAAGGGAAAAGCAGAGCAAAGAATCCAAAACTGGACCATGCCTGGGTAGGTTCAAGGAAGAACAAAGATAGAGAGATAGTTAGATCCCAATAAGTGAAAAAAAGAGATGAGAAATCGCCACAACACCATGGTGTAGTGGTCTGAATGTTTGACTACCAGCCCCCACAAATTCATTTGTTGAAGTCCTAACACCCAATATGATGGTATTAGGAGGTGAAGTCTTAGGAAGGTGATTAGGGTTAGATGAGGTCATGATGGCAGGTTCTGGTCTAATGGGATTAGTGCCCTTATAAGACACACCAGGGGGCTTGCTCTATCTTTCTGGCATGTAATTACAGAGTGGGATGGGTATCTATTTGCAAGCCTGGAAGAGAGCTCTCACCAGAAACCAATCATCCTGGCACCTTGATCTCAGACTTCCAATCTCCAGAACTATGAGAAAACGTATTTCTGTTGTCTAAATCACCAAGTCTATGGTATTTTGTATGGCAGCCCAAGTAAACTAAGACACATGATAGAGACGTGGGTTTTACTCCACTTCAAGTGAGTTGGAAACCTTTGGAGGGTCTTAATATGACCTGACATGTTTTAATAGGATCACTCTAGCTGCTCCACTGAGAATGTATTATAGGGAAGCCAGGAAAAGAAGCATGAAACCCAGTAAGGAATTCAGACAGTAAATAATGGTGGCTTTTTGGGGGTAATAGTAATGAAAACGGTGAAAAAGTAGGCATTGGGGATACAACAGTCTACTGAAAGCCAGTCTTGGATACCAAATTTATTTTGAAAATAGAGACAACTATTTGACAATATATTTGCTTTGGACCCTGAAGGAAGTACAAGTGTTTTATTTTTATTTATTTATTTTTTAAATTTAGGCAATACCAAGGAGAAGCCCAAGTCAATTAAAGTAAATATATTTCTGATCTTGAGTTCTGATTTTATTTAATTTAGCATGGTGATTTTTGCAACATTTAATATTTGTTAGGTTGGTACATAGATAAGAATGCATCCTAGAATGCTATTTTACCACAAATTTTTACAAAGCATTGCTGTTACAAAGTGAATATCAGAGAACACTTAGATAAATAGCACTGAGAACAGGAAGAGCTGGCCAGCAGCATGAGCCGAAAGATGCATACAGCCTCAGGGGTCTAGGTAGAAAAGGAGAAAAAGGGGAAAGTGGATGGCTGTAGGGACCATCCTGCTTCCTAGTACTGCGCTGCAGAATAATCAGACCTTACTAAATAAATAGGCTGTGCATCCCAGTAGCTGTGCCATTTCCTCCCTGAGGCCATAGCATTGCTGACTTTAAATTTATTCAGCGGGAAGTGAGAATGTTTCAGCATCTAATATCAGGTCCTGGAGGCAATTGCCTAAGGAATAAGTAACATTAGGATAGTTGTTGGAAAGCAGCAGAATTTGCTTTCAAAGAAAGTATATAATACAGTGTTATTTATTGATTAATTATTATTTTATTGACTTAAATAGACAATAAATGCATGACTAAGAATATGTGAGAATGAATCAGTGACATTTGTGCTTGGGTAACTCAGTTACAATTTTATCATTTCTGAATTAGATTGAGGAAATTACCTGTACTTTCTGCTTGAAAAACTAATGAACTGGATTTTGGACTAACTAATGCCCAAACCTACACCAGGCCCAATGTTTTCAGAAAGACATTGGGAAAAAAATGATAGAATAAATCACATTTTAAATGCATTTTAAACCCTTTGGGTATAGGAACAAATCACTCTTCTCCAGACCAGACAGCACTCATATGTGCCAGAGGAGGCAGATGGGTACAAATAGCTATTTGCTTCTTTCAAGATGAAGCCTATTGCAAGATTACCTGAACTCACTTAAAATGTGCACAGATGGAAGATGAATATCAGGAAAAATTAACTTCCTCCTTTGGTAATAGGCAGGGCTTTGGTTTTATTTCGTTTTAAGATAAAATTTTATTTTAATGTTTTCTAAAAATAGTCTAGTTCTATCAGACAATGAAAACACTGCAGAGGTAAAAGCTGATTTTACTATGAAATATGTGACAATTATTTTTGTATTTGTACAAAATACATCGATTAATTTTGTGTTTGCATTTAAGGACAAAAATTGGATTCAGTGACACATGTGCATAATGTCCAGAGAAAGAGAGCCCAGGCAAAACTGAAGACAACACAAGGGAACACGGTAGCATGATGATGAAATGGAATCTGTAGAAGGAAGACTTGAGTAGTGACTAAAACAGGAAGGACAGTTTGAAATTTTTCTCATAAACTTTTCCTTCCTTTGCTATAACGTGCTGCTTTGAAAGCTCTCTCATCTCCAACCTTCTTCTAATTATGTAGTTCCTGCTGCATAAATATTTGTTGACTGAAGAAAAGATTGAAAGAGCTCAGGGTAGAAAATTTGGAAAATCTGGAAAATTACATTGAAGAAAATGAAAGCCACTGTTAATCTCACCAACATCAAAGAGGCAATCCCAGTCATCATGCTGAAGCAATTTTGTCCAAATTTCTTTATACAAATACACACATGCATAAACAGTCACAAGAGATATTTTTTTTAATTTTGTTTTACAGTTAACATTAGACACTCAAACACTCTTTATAATCAAAACATTCATTAAAAGCATGATTTTAAAGACTACATAATATTTCAAAGAATGTTTTATCATCTATAAGGCAATTCACCTTACTGTTAAACATTTAGATTGTTTTATATGTTACGAAATAACTATATATACAAATATTTGTCTAAAATTTAGATTACTGTCTTAAGATAGATTTCTTATTGGCCTCATAAAATGTTAGGAAATATTGTCTCTTCTTTGATTTTTTGGAAGAGTATGAGAAGAAAGGTATTAATCTTCTATAATGGTTGGTAGAACTCATTGGCGAATCCATGTGGTCCTGGACTTTTACTTTTTGATAGGTTTTTGATTTCCATACTACTGATTGATCTATTTAGATTTTTCAGTTCTTCTTGATTCAGTCTAGGAATTTTGTATATTTCTAAGAACTTGTCCATTTCTTCTTGTTATTAAATTTGGTGTTATATACTTTTTCATAGTATTCTTGTATGATCTTTTGTATTTCTGTGGTGTCTGTTGTAATTTCTCCTCTTTCATCTTTGATTTTGTTTATTTGCATCCTTTCTCTTTTTTCTTTAGTGAGTCTAGCCAGAGGTTTGTCAATTTTATTAAACTTTTTAAAGAACCAGCTATTTGTTGCATTTCTTTTTTCTTTTTCTTTTTTTCTTTTCTTTTTTGTTGTTCTCAATTTTATTTAATTCTGCTCTAATTTTGATTCTTTCATTCTGCTGATTTTAGGCTTCATTTGTTCTTTTTCTAGTTTTTAAAGATGAA
>NW_011888837.1:3143691-3158084 GCF_000151845.1 Pteropus vampyrus
CATGACTAAGAATATGTGAGAATGAATCAGTGACATTTGTGCTTGGGTAACTCAGTTACAATTTTATCATTTCTGAATTAGATTGAGGAAATTACCTGTACTTTCTGCTTGAAAAACTAATGAACTGGATTTTGGACTAACTAATGCCCAAACCTACACCAGGCCCAATGTTTTCAGAAAGACATTGGGAAAAAAATGATAGAATAAATCACATTTTAAATGCATTTTAAACCCTTTGGGTATAGGAACAAATCACTCTTCTCCAGACCAGACAGCACTCGTATGTGCCAGAGGAGGCAGATGGGTACAAATAGCTATTTGCTTCTTTCAAGATGAAGCCTATTGCAAGATTACCTGAACTCACTTAAAATGTGCACAGATGGAAGATGAATATCAGGAAAAATTAACTTCCTCCTTTGGTAATAGGCAGGGCTTTGGTTTTATTTCGTTTTAAGATAAAATTTTATTTTAATGTTTTCTAAAAATAGTCTAGTTCTATCAGACAATGAAAACACTGCAGAGGTAAAAGCTGATTTTACTATGAAATATGTGACAATTATTTTTGTATTTGTACAAAATACATCGATTAATTTTGTGTTTGCATTTAAGGACAAAAATTGGATTCAGTGACACATGTGCATAATGTCCAGAGAAAGAGAGCCCAGGCAAAACTGAAGACAACACAAGGGAACACGGTAGCATGATGATGAAATGGAATCTGTAGAAGGAAGACTTGAGTAGTGACTAAAACAGGAAGGACAGTTTGAAATTTTTCTCATAAACTTTTCCTTCCTTTGCTATAACGTGCTGCTTTGAAAGCTCTCTCATCTCCAACCTTCTTCTAATTATGTAGTTCCTGCTGCATAAATATTTGTTGACTGAAGAAAAGATTGAAAGAGCTCAGGGTAGAAAATTTGGAAAATCTGGAAAATTACATTGAAGAAAATGAAAGCCACTGTTAATCTCACCAACATCAAAGAGGCAATCCCAGTCATCATGCTGAAGCAATTTTGTCCAAATTTCTTTATACAAATACACACATGCATAAACAGTCACAAGAGATATTTTTTTTAATTTTGTTTTACAGTTAACATTAGACACTCAAACACTCTTTATAATCAAAACATTCATTAAAAGCATGATTTTAAAGACTACATAATATTTCAAAGAATGTTTTATCATCTATAAGGCAATTCACCTTACTGTTAAACATTTAGATTGTTTTATATGTTACGAAATAACTATATATACAAATATTTGTCTAAAATTTAGATTACTGTCTTAAGATAGATTTCTTATTGGCCTCATAAAATGTTAGGAAATATTGTCTCTTCTTTGATTTTTTGGAAGAGTATGAGAAGAAAGGTATTAATCTTCTATAATGGTTGGTAGAACTCATTGGCGAATCCATGTGGTCCTGGACTTTTACTTTTTGATAGGTTTTTGATTTCCATACTACTGATTGATCTATTTAGATTTTTCAGTTCTTCTTGATTCAGTCTAGGAATTTTGTATATTTCTAAGAACTTGTCCATTTCTTCTTGTTATTAAATTTGGTGTTATATACTTTTTCATAGTATTCTTGTATGATCTTTTGTATTTCTGTGGTGTCTGTTGTAATTTCTCCTCTTTCATCTTTGATTTTGTTTATTTGCATCCTTTCTCTTTTTTCTTTAGTGAGTCTAGCCAGAGGTTTGTCAATTTTATTAAACTTTTTAAAGAACCAGCTATTTGTTGCATTTCTTTTTTCTTTTTCTTTTTTTCTTTTCTTTTTTGTTGTTCTCAATTTTATTTAATTCTGCTCTAATTTTGATTCTTTCATTCTGCTGATTTTAGGCTTCATTTGTTCTTTTTCTAGTTTTTAAAGATGAAGTGTTAGGTTGTTTATTTGGTTTCATTCCTGTTTTTGAGATAGGCCTGTAATGATACAAACTTTCCTCTTATGACCACTTTTGCCGTGTCCCAAAAGTTTTGATATGTTGAAATATCATTATCATTCATTTCTATGTATCTCTTGATCTCTCTTTCTTCTTTGACCGAGTCATTATTCGGTAAGATGTTGTTTAATCTCCATGTATTTGTGGTTCTTCTCGCTTTCTTTTTACAGTTGATATCCAGCTTCAAAACGTGATCAGAGAATATGGTTTGTATGATTTCAGTTCTCTTATATTTGTTGAGGCTAGTTTTGTGTCCTAGTGTGTGGTCAGTCCTTGAAACATTCCATGTGCACTAGAGAAGAAATGAATAAGCAGCTATTTTGGGATGAAAGATTGTAAATGTCAATTATGTCCAGTCGGTCTAATGTGTCATTTAAAGCTGTTATTTCCTTATTGGTTTTCTGTTTGAATGATCTGTCCATATCCGACAGTGGGGTATTTAGGTCTCCTACTACGATAGTGTTTTTGTCTGTTTCTCCCTTTAGTTCTGTTGGTAATTGTTTTATATATTTTGGGGCTCCCTAATTGGGAGCATAAATATTGATAAGTGTTATGTCTTCTTGCTGCATGATTTCTTTTATCATTATGAAATGTCTCTCAGTATCTTTCTTTATCTTTTTTATTTTGAAGTCTATTTCATCTGATATTAGCACCGCTACTCCTACTTTTCTCTGAATTCTTGAAATATCATTTCTCCCCCTTTCCTTTTAAGTCTATATTTGTCTTTGGAACTGAGATGTGTCTCTTGAAGATAGTAAATGGTTGGATTTTTTTTTTCTCCATTTTTTCTTTCTTTTTTAATCCAATTTGTAACTCTGCGCCCTTTTATTGGTGAGTTCAGTCCATTTACATTTAGGGCGATTATTGAAATGTGAGGTTTTCCTATAGTCATTTTATCTTTTGCTTTCTGGTAGCTCGGTGTTTCCATTGTTTCCTTGTCCTTGCATTTCTGTCTGTTATTTGAATTTAGTTAGGTTTTGTGACTTTTCCCTCTGGTCCTTAAAATATGGAATACGTCACGAATTTGTGTGTCATTCTTGCGCAGGGGCCATGTTAATCTCTATATCATTCCAATTTTAATATATGTGCTGCCAAAGTGAGAACTAATTTGTCATTTTGACATTATTTTAAACGTACCTTAAACATAATGGCAAGCAAAAAATGGCAGATACAAATGAATACATACAGTATTAATAATCCAGTTATACATAATTAAAACAGACAAAACTAATCTTTGATGTTAGAAAGTAGTATAGTAGCTAGTTTGGGGAAATGGGAGGGGGTAGAGATTAGAAGGAATATGAGAAAGGGCTTTCTTGACCAATAAGTATAATTAATCCTCAAGTGTACATTACTAAATGAATATACTTTAATAAAATCTTTTTAATGATAATAACTCATATAGTTGTACATGCTTCATTTGAAGACAGTACTTTATAATTAGTAAATTATTTCATGTAAATCTTATAATGGTTAGCATCTTTTATAGAAAATTTTCCATTCCTTTGAATTCCCTTTTGAACCAGTTCAAAATTGTTTCAATTATTCTAAGTTATAACATTTTACAACTAGATCAAGGAAGATACTCCTTATTAGTATTAACATTAATTTTTTTTCTTCTCTTTCTTACCTCTTTATTCATCCAGATAAACTTTGGAATTATTTTTTTCTGATTACAGAGATAATACTACAAAAATATTTTAAATAAAGCTTTAATACCATAAATTAAATTTGCCTCTTAAATTTTATATAAACGGAATTGATTATACAGTATGTACTCATTTGTGTCTGGCTTCTTTACTGAACATTATGTTGTGATATTTCTCCATATTGGTTTATATAGCAGGAGCCTGTTCCTTGTCATTTGCTGTATAGCACTCCACTGTATGACTAGACCCAATTTATTTATCTATTAGCTATTGAAGGACATATGGATTGGTTTCTCGAGTTTGATACTTTCACACTCATTTTCTTGCTGAGGAATACCTCTTCAAGCACTACACATATTTTCTTTTTTAAAACAAATTAAAATAAAGGGCATGGTTGCTAAATATTTAGAAATATGAGATTATTATCCTGAAACTTTAACAGGTTGAGCAGCCATTCACTGTTATATTCTCAAATATTAACTAGGACAGAAAAAGCCCAAATGAGACTCTCTCTACACATACTTAGCAGTGTCTATATCGATTTTCAATGCACAGTGCTATGTCTACCTAGTGACAAAGTCTTCTACCTCAGAGCAGTGTATCTCAAACTTTAATGTGCATAAAGGATCATTGGGAATCTTGTTCCAATGTAGCAGGTCTGGGCTGGGTCTGGGATTTTGCATTTCTAACAAGCTATCAAGTGATACTAAAGCTATTTGTCCATGAACCACACCATGAGTCACAAAGCCTTCAATGATAGTAAACTAGATTATTACAAACAAGAGTGTGAGCTCACATGTGTGAGAGAACTTGCTAACTTAGTGAAAATAAATGCACCATAATCTACAACATAGAGATTAAAATCTACCTAACTTTCAGCCAGACCTGCCCTACACACTAGATCAGAATGGCCTTAAAGCACAGAGTAAAAAAATACACCACTGTGCAAACACTTTCTGTTGATTTATCTACTTAATGGGACCACTTCTACTCCTCAGATCTTCACAGACAATTTTAATCAGATTTAGTCAGTGTCCCCTGGAAATTGAAATTTCTTTCTGATCTAATCATCTTTCTTATTATGGGAAAAGTATCTGTTGACACGAGACAGATAAGATCTTTTCTTAAAAAACTCCCAATGACATAAACACAATGTAAAGAACTAGTATCCTGCACTCTCTGAAGGAACTGAAATAAATGTCTGAGGTCATCTGTAAATAGCAATAAAAGATTACCCTAATAGTTACCATTGACTGAGCTTCCTGGAATAGAATTCTGGACAGTGAGTATTACTTCTAAGATAAAAGAGATATGTCCCTATAGACAGGAAATAAAGTGGTTATAGCAAATAAAGTAAATATTTTAATTAATTACTATATTTGTAGGTGCTAAGAAAATTTAAGACTTAAAAAAATCTTCTAATTTCTTCTTAATCGCACCTAAATGTTGAGTATGTGTTCATGTGCCTTAAGCACTAAGAAAAAAATACATTTACTATCAGTGCTTTAAATTTAAACTAATAAGGGAAAAATTGACCAGCTAATGGTGAATACTACATTTCATGTTTTTTAAATAATTTTTAATTTTTTAAATTACAGTTGATATACTTTATATTAGTTTCAGGTATACAACAGTGATTAGACATTTATTTAACTTGCGAAGTGATCTCCACAATAAATCTAGTACCCACCTGACACCATACATTGTTATACAATATTAACTATATTCTTTATGCTGTACTTTACATCCCCAGGACTATTTTGCAACTACTAATTTGTACTTTTTATTCCCTACCGCTATTTGTACTTTTTATTCCCTACCGCTATTTGTACTTTTTATTCCCTACCGATTTTTACCCATCCTCCCAACACCATTCCCATGTGGCAACCATCAAAATGTTCTCTGAATCTGTGAGTTTGTTTCTGTTTTGTTTGTTCAATTGTTTTGTTCTTTAGATCTCACATAAGTGAAACCCTATGGCATTGTCTTTCTCTGTCTGATGTACTCCACTCAACATGATAGCCTCTAGAAACATCTATCTTGTTACAGATGGTAAGATTTCATAATATTTTATGACTAAGTCATATTCCATTGTATATATGTACCTCCTCTTCTTTATCTATTCATCCACTGGTGCCTCCATTTCTTGGCTATTGTGAACAATGCTTTAATGAACATATGAATTCACATGTCCTTTCAAAGTAGTGTTTTGGTTCTTTGGATAAATACCCAGAGGTGGGATTACTGGGTCTTTCTTTGTCTCTTGTTATAGCCTTTGTTTTAAAGTTTATTTTGTCTAGTATAAGTATCGTTATCCCTGTTTTTTTGTTTCATTTCCATTTTCATGAAATATCTTCTTCTGTCTTTTCACTTTAAGCCCATGTATATCTTTCAATCTGAAGTGAGTCTCTTGTAGGCAGCATATGTAAGGGTTATGTTTCATGTTCTAAGTGAAGTACCAACCAAATTTAATTTGAGTAAAAATGACCTAACATCTCTAGACATTATAATGACACCAATTAATTAAATAAAATTGTATCATTGTGAAGATTGAGACCTAAAATTTTAAACTACTAATGTATTAGGAAAACTTGAAGAAAAGAACACAAGATAGCATAATAATATTAACAATAGTTTTCTAGCATGTAGTCTAATTTTGTTATATTACTGAGAAAGTTAAAAGAAAGTATTTATGCCAAAATAGTAAATAAGTAATACATGATATACATATATATGAATATTTAAGAAGTGATGCTTAAGAGAAGAACATGATTACATTTATGAAGATTTAAGTCTTAAAAGTTAGGGCTTTGAGAGAGACCCCCAAGAGGAGTGAATTGTAGAAGCCTCTATTAACTAAAGGAAGAATAATATTAGAAATGTGTTTTTGTTTCCCTAAGGTTAATAAATAGCTCCTAAATAATATATTGCTTGCCAGCAAGACTATAGTTTAAAGAGGGAGAAATATTTCAAAGCATGTATGTGGAACTTCTGATAAGAAGCAATGTTCACCAAACTATTCTTCCAGTTATTGTTGCTACATAACAAACCACCTTAACACTTAGTGTCACAAAATAGCCACTTATTTTCCTCATCAATTCTTCATCACAGTACAGATAACTTCTCTCTATTCCACAATTTCTGAGAACTCAGCTGGGAAAACTCAAAAGCTGAACTCTGGAATCATCTTAGGCATGTCTGGCAGTTGATGCTAACTGTCAACTCAGCATGGACCTCTCAGCTATCACTCGGAGCTGGGACACCTACATGTCCCCTCTCCACGTGACTTAGGCTTCCTCACAGCATAGTCACCTCAGAGGAGTCAAACTTCTCAAAGGATTTCTCAAACTTCCAAGGCCAGTGTTTCAGTTGACAAGGAAGCTGCCTCACCTTTCCTGACTTAGTCTCAGAGTTCACAAGACCTCACTTCCACTGCATTTCAATAGTTATGGACAACTCAGAAGCCCACCAGTACTCGAGAGGCAATACTATTACAGCTGTCTTGGAAATTACAATCTGCCATAGAACTAACAATTTTTTTAGATGTTTTTCTTTTCATTAGCATTATGCCTCTGTATTTTAATTGGGTGAACAATATTTTATATATAAGATGTGAGGTTCACATCCTTTCCATTAAAACGATGCAAAAATTGCACCACTGACTTCTGAAATTTAGTGTTAGAGGGAAGATACTTTAGGCCAGCCTGATATTTATTCCTCATTAAATAACCTCCTCTTTATGTCTCATACTTATAGGATTCTTGTCATGTGGAAGATTTTGAATTCAAATGCCTGTAGGCCACAGAAAAGTGTTGTGTTATAAAAAAATTATCTGACTCAAGTTCAGCATTAGGGCTGGAAGCCACTAGCCCTAGGACACTGGAAGGTGCTGGCATAATACTTTCCCTAACTGCATTTTCTAGTTAGTATCAATTAGCAAGAAATGCATGTCCCTAAAAGTAGAAAGATTTTATGGACTTTTTCAGAGGAGACATGTGACTGTTCATGGCACACTTGGAGACTCCTAATTTAAAGGAAAACAAAATTGACACAGAAGACTTGAGAAAAATTGTCTCACCCTCCTTAGGAAAAGTAAGCGTTAGTCTTTCATTTCAAAAGCATACTCTATTATTTTGCTAGGGCTGCCATACCGAAGTACTACAAACTAGGTGCTTTGAACAATAAGAACATATTGCTTAAACAGTTCTGGAGGCTAGAAATCTCAAATCAAGGTGTTGATTCCATGGAGGGCTGTAAGAACTAATCTGTTCCATGCTTCTCTCCTAGCTTACTGGAAACTTTTGACATTCCTTAGCTTCTGCTTCATCACACCAATCTCTACGTTCATCTTCACATGGTATTCTCCCTGTAAGCATGCCTGTCTCCAAATTTCCCCTTTTTTTTAAGAACATGATTTATACTAAATTTGGGGCCCCCCCTATTGTGACATGAGCTTATCCTAATTTAACTGATTACTTCCAGAGTGACCACCCTATTGTGACATGAGCTTATCCTAATTTAACTGATTACTTCCAGGGTGACCATATTTCCAAGTAATCATATTCTGAAGTAGTAGGGGTTAGGATTTCAACATAATAATTTGTTTGGGGGACATAATTCAACCTGTAGCACATGTTTAATAGGTTTATTCTCTACATGGTTGCTTATAAGATAGATAAAATCTTGCAATGGTATTTTTTGTGGGACCTCTCTAATCTTGAATTTGTTGTTAATTTCCTTCACTATAATTTTAAAAGCTCACGATTGTTCTCATTTTCATGTGAACTACACATGCATATTTCATTTTCTAAGAAATTTTAAAATATCTGCTAATAGAGGGGAGCAGTGTTGCATATTAAACCCAAAAATGCACTATATAGTAGAAGGTGGGGCTCACATCTCAAAGAGTCTAGTGTATTTTACTTCTATAATTTAAAAGAAAGGCATCTTAGCTATTAATAAGAATTCCGAACAATTCAGGTTTAATCGCTGAGGTAAAACTTAAATTTTTTTTAGTTATACATCTTAACAAATCTGTCTCCCTCTCTCTTCCTCTCACTTCCTCTCTTTCTCACACATTTGTTGAGTCTCTTATATCCTGATCTGGGGATACTACAAGACTCCTTCCTAAAAACTTGGGCATATCACAGATGGTAGTCATTTATCAAATGAAAAAAATACACAGAAAATTCACTTATCATTTGTTTAGTTTCAACAGTTAAAGTATCAAAATACTCCATATTGATTCTTTGAGAACTAACATCTACTACAAATATAACCACAAAGCAAAAAAGAAAAGAAAAATGCAGATTTAAGAGTTATTGAGTTCAAGCTCTAATGTATACCCAAGTAGGTAATTGAATTATTATATTAATATGTGCTACAAAATGCTTGACTATTGTTTAGAGTTCCCCAAAAGTAATTGGCTAAGTATATTATAATAATTGGTAATTTAAAGCAAAGTTAAAAAGAAAATAAAAAAACATAAAAAATTTCCTTTTGCATTATTTTAAAGGCAGTAACATAATCATATTGTAGATTTTCATATAAATATGTCTTATTTATTTGAACTTCTAGTAGTGAAGGAACCATTGATTGCCACTTTTAGAAGTCCTAAATAAAATTATGTTTTATACCTGTATAGTTCTATAACAAGAAATTGGTAAAATGTTTTTCTATTTCTTCTTTGTCATTCTTCACCAGGAAAGTGGTTGAGCTTGTTTTTTACAGAAATAGTATAGAGGTCATTGTTTCTTCTAATTATCCAACTCTAAGTATGCTGGACCCTTTGTATGTGAAATACAACATTCATTTTTCTAAGAAGAGGGTAAGATGAAGTTTCTGATTTATTATATTGTCCATTTACTATCCATCGATAATTTGAATTTAAATCAAAATAGCACTGATGATATGAAATATGCTAAATGGATTGAGGTAATTTGTGTTTCCAGATTTCAGTTTGATCTTCGATACTGTGTTCTACTCAAAAATGAATCATTTTTTATTTGGAAAATTTACAATTTAGTGGGATCCAGTTTTGACATATTTTTAAAGGTAAATTCTGAATTGCTCATTTTTTTTTTACATTTGAATAATGATTCATTTAGCGACTCATTTTGTAAATGCATTGATTGCTTTTTCCTGATTTCCAGTCTTTATATGTACAATTTTACCTGAGGTGTACTTCTCCCATCTTTATATTAAATAATATTTTCTATCATTTCAAAGCCAGTTCAAACACCATTCCCTTTAATGAACAAAAGTTCCTAAACTGGAATTAATGACTCACTATGAGATATATTAATGACTCATTATGATATATTATATATCATTTATATAATATATGTATATGTATTATATGTATAATATATATAAAGCACTCACTATTCTACGCTGGACTTTCATGAAAGTGAAATTTTTGGTGTTGTTTTATTATTTGTTTTATTGTTTTTTATGTTTAGTCCCTGTATTAAAACCTAACACTTTTTCTTCAAGTTATAGTGGCAGACTTCCTAAGACAAGCAATCGGCTAGAGAAGTTCTACAGGAGACCAGATAGCTGTCTCTTATGAGAGTTTCTGGGAAAGGCAGGGAATGATCATTTTCTTCGAATCCCATCCCTCACAGACTCAGAGATGTAATTTTCCCAGCTAACCAAAAACAAGAATCAATATGATAGCATTGATTTACATACGAAATATACCTTTTATTCTATCCAATATATGGACAGCCAAATTATAATTTGAAGCTTGATAACCTGGGATATTTTAAGCTCATCATGCTAAAATGACCTAGTGAGTTAATCTTCACAAGGAAGACCATGATTCAAGCCTGGTGGATCAAGATTTTCAGTCTCCCAGGAAAGATTTAAATGGATGCTACCAATATTTCTCTCTGTCACTCTACTTTATATACTTCCTTTAATGAACAGGCCTGAATCTTGTCCCTTGGAATTTTTCTATTTTAACCCATTTGGTCATTAACTTTACTCTTAAAGATAATTTTATTCATTGTATATCCTGCTTTTTCAAGCTCTTGGCAGGGTTAAGTATAGTTGTGGACCATTTCCCAGGTGTCTCTGTGTACCTACTACTGGTATTTGAAAACTGTACTTGCTAAGATCTCTAGGAACCTTCTAATTAATGAATTTCCTTAGTTCTAAGATGGTCTATATACAACAGATATTATCCATTTAATATATTCTATGAGAACAAAAAAGACAAGGAAGGAAGGAAGGAAGGAAGGAAGGAAGGAAGGAAGGAAGGAAGGAAGGAAGGAAGGAAGGAAGGAAGGGAGTACCAGAAAAAATATGTACATATTAACTATACAACCCATGCAGAATTAGAAACATGAAAATGTGAACTCGTTTTAGAATGGGAGATATATGGGTCAATGAATAATCTCTAATCCTTAACTCTTTGATATCTCAGTATCATTTTGTAGACTAAATCTTATTTAGCATTCAGGATAACCATCTCTTCTAGTGTTTTATCTGTCTGGTGCCTACTCTTTTTCAATTCCTCTTCATGATCACTCTTTGAGTTCTCTTCTTCTCCCTTCTCCCTTAAACACTGGCCTCTCCCACATTTCTCGTCTCTCTTCTCTTCTAACATAATTTGTTCTCCTTAGGCAATATCATCCTTATCCAAAACTTTATCAACATATATGCTGATTACTTTCAAAATATATTCTTACCTCAGAACTCTTTCTAAGTTACAGGAACATATTTACAAATGACTACAGAAAATGTGTGTGGAGACTAACAGCATTCTCTAAAGAAGAACCTCTGTCTACCACAGGGGCTTCATTTAACCCAAAATTCTCTTGGGTCTCTGGCCCTGGAAATCTGATATTTTGTGGTACTCCCTTAAATAGTTGGCACCTAGGCTCTGACTGCTTACCCTCTGCCCCCAAAATGATTCACAAAGTTGCTCTCAGGTTTGCACAATATAAAGGAAGAGCCTCAGGAGGTCAAGGTCCCTCCACTGGAACCTATAGCCATATGTAATATTCAATCGCACCCCAACCTAAGCATGTCTCTGTAGGGGCGTGAGGAGAAAGAGCACCCATATACCTGCTTTTGCATATGAGGTTGAGCCTATTCCAGATGATGTTTTCTACCTGAGCTCACTGCTCTATATGTTCTATATTGGGCTATCTGTCCCTTAACACACTCACTGCTCTATATGTTCTATATTGGGCTATCTGTCCCTTAACACACATCAACTCCAGCAAAAATATGCTTCTCATTTTATTTTTCCTATCTCTGAATATACTACCATTTATTCAAGTTGGAAGCTCGGAAGTAATTTTTACACCTGTTTTCCCTCCCTTAACTTCTTTCGCTCCTTCACCTCTACCTTCTAAATGATAATTAAACACTGAAAATTCAATTTGTCAAAGATACTTAACATTCTTCCTCTTCTTTATGCTCCTGTTGTCTCTGCTTAGTTCAGACCCTCATTATCTCTCATTGTTTTACCATAAACAATCCTGGCTTCCTGTCTTAACCTCATCAAATCCACTCTTCATATTAATACCAGAATAATCTTACTAAGATTAAGTCTTATTATATTTTGCTGCTTAGAAACCCTCAATGATTCCCTATCATTAAAAAAAGAAAAAAGAAAAGAAAACTAACTACAGTCCTTTTACCAAGACTCGTGGAGTTATCTTTATATGGCATCTGTTCACAGGTCCCCCATGAGAACTCTGCATTCCAGCCTCATCAAGCTATCTAAAGCTTCCTAAACACATGATGTTTCAAATTTATATGTTCTTCCTTTTGCCAGAAATATCATTCTCTTTCCTATAGCCAAATCGTGCAGAAAATTTATCCTAATTCACTGTACTGAAGCCACTGGTGATGAAAACAGAACTAGGAGTTTGGCAAAGACACTACCCCCGATACACCTACCCTCCCGCCACCGCACACACACATCCACAAACGCACCACGAAACTGAGAAGTTCGTCAAAGAAAACAATTCTGGAAGAAATCTATTGAACCTCCGACCCAATTAATACCTGAAGCTGCCATTAGACTTTTTAGTTATGTGAGTCAATAAATTCCCTTTTTATGTTTGCGATATTTTTTATTAGATTTTTTTTTGTAATATGAGTTTTGATTGATATGAAAAGCCTTTACAGAAATAATTTGTGCGTGGGGTGTAGAAATAATAAAGTGTCCAAAGTTATATATGATAACAAAAACGGAGCAGAACTCATGAATCATGCATTACTCAATTACAATATAATATTACCACAAAAAATAAAAATAGCATAATTTTGAGGCTTATCATTGAGGGTGAATAAACTTCATATCTTTTTTGACTTCCACTAATGTTCTTTTTGAAATTTTTAACAGAAACAAATGATAAGATGTCCTCAGAGTATTTTAAAGATGTTAGCAGAGCTAATTAATGGCTCATCACTTGGTGCTGGCATTCTAAGCATGAAAATTCAGTTTATATTAAGTAGATAAGCAAAAAAGATAAATATCTTTAACTGTTGTTCTTCCCATTCAGGAAAATCCAATGGAATTCAATGATTGTTGTCCTCACTACATAAAGCACACGCTGAGAGAGTATTAATTTTTTCATCAAATCTCAAGATAGGAATTGTCTAAATTAATGTCTCCACTGGTTACTAGCCGGGTACCTTGTCCAATGCAAACATGCTTCCCTGATGATCAAAGACAAATGGGAGTGGTATCATTAGAAGAGAAGGACCAGAAGTAAGTCTGGCCATTGTTTTTTGCCTTGTTTTTCATTCCTCGCCATAAAACCACAACTTTTAACAGCCCCTCTGTTCATAGATTTTAGTTCTTATGAACAAACCAGGTCATTCACCAAAAGGAGAATTTTGTAGACTAGAGAAGGTGGATCCTGGGAGAGTGAAGCAACCTGATCAAGTGATGGCATGACATACTCTCTCTGAGGCATTCCAGCTTGTGAGAAATCTCATTAGGAGTGAAAATGTGCAGGCTTGCCTCACCTCAAGGGCTAAGCTATAAGAACCTATAGAATGCTAACTCACCTGATATTATCACCAGTAAAATTTTTGGTCTGCTAGCACCTGTTATTATGCTTTGACAGGCCTAGTAGGTTATTTTGGACCAAGAGATAAAGAATGAGCATCAGATGATATCCTGTTTTGCAAAGGGCAAATCCAGGGTATTTCACAATCCCTTGTATCTCTTCAACTGTTATTCTGTTCCTCAGTGATTCAGAAGCTCTGATAGAGGCATGATCTGTTAGGTGGTTCAATATATGAGACATGGAAAATCATGAGGAAAAGATGAAGAATATACAAAGGCAATTTGCCAAGATTTTTTCACTTAAGTCACCTTTGATAGCCAAACTATTTCACCCTGACCCATAATACTGGGAGCTCTAGTGATTCTGAATACCCAACCATGCATACACACCATGCCATTTCCACCTGTGGCCATACCTTTGCTTGCTCTGAGGCCTTAGCCATGAAATCTCTCTCCACCTCTTTTCATGTAGCTATCTTTAATTCGCCTTTAAGACTTGGCCAAGGTGTCACACCTGAACCTTTGAGTTGAGCAAAGTGTTTCCTCCATGATCCTATGAACCAGTAGGTGCCAAGCCTTAGTGTAAATAAGAATTGCCTGTTAAAGATGGACTTCACCTGCATCAGTGGTTAAAAATGCAGATAAAATTTGCATTTTAAACAAAGTCCTCAAATAATTTTTAAGCAGAGTATGAGACCTCTGATAAGGTCTTCTGCCAAAGACCCTCTGAAAAACATAGATGAGAATCTCTGTTTATCGCTCTTAACGATC
>NW_011888837.1:3158984-3175483 GCF_000151845.1 Pteropus vampyrus
CCACACTCATTTTGCTTAAGCCACAATGGCCACATCGCTCTTGCTTGAACGTCCTTGGCACACTGTTTCTTCAGAGCCTCTGCACCTGTTCTTTTCCTCTGCATGAAATATTTGTTCTCAAGATATTTGCTTGATTCACTCCCCCATCTCTTCTAAGATGTGATTGACACCCATGAGACTTCTGATGATCCTATTTTAATCCTATCCCTTTGGTCCCATACTCTAAACTCCTATAGCCTAATTTTATAGTTCTTAACATCATCTGTTCTATTTATTTTTTTCTGCCAATAGAATATAAGCTCCATGTGAGCATGTATTTTTGTTCCTTTTTATTCATTGAAGTAGCTGAAATATCTAAAACTATGTTTAGAATGGAGGAGGTGCTTATAAATAGCTTTGAACGCATGACATAAATGAAGACACTGCATCTTGGTTGTCTTGATGTGGTCTACAGTATCTTTAACAGAGTCTGGTACATATTATTTAACTTTCAAATATTCTAGAGTTTGTAAGTGAACAAAAAAAGGAACGAGTATTCCAATGATCTTTTCTGGGCCATGAATTCTACAGTCTTTCTAACTGCCAACTATTCATGCACAACATAAAAACTTTCCAAACAACCTTAATGAACTCTCGTTTAAACAGTTATAAACTTACTGCTATACTCATCATCGTATGAAGGAATATATGAATCAGTAACTGGGCAGCTGCCTCATCATAGTGACTGTGCATCTTGCACATTTTGCCATGACTCAATGTCCTTTAAGTTTCTATGAGTTTCTGTGTTTCTCTGATCATCTTAATTGCACCTTATTTGAAGTGAAATTGCACACACATCAACATGATTAAAACTCTAGCAGACTCTCATTGAGTAATGTGCTAACAACTATTGTTCCATAAATCAAGTCTCCGGTTATGTGTCGGGGAAAGATCCTTAGTTTAGAGTCATCTTGATTTGAATTGGAATCTGCCCAACCCAAGACTGGACTTTGGGCTACCTGCTGAGCATATTTCTCAACTCTAAAATGCGGGTACTATACTGCCGAGTTAATACACTTGTTGTAAGAATTGCATAAAATAATGTATATAATGACCCCAATAAATGATTGATTTTCAAAATGTTCTTGTGTTTTTATTTTTCTCCATTTCACTTTTGTTACCTTTATTTGCTTGTTTCTTTATTTGTTTCACTTCTGCTCTTTGAAATATGTATTCTTTTTAATCTTTAGAATTGGAGACTAAATCAAAAACATTTAATAGGTAAGAAAAGTCATTCTCAGAGAACTTAAAAAGAGCCTGAGTTGGGGACTTGGTACTAGAGACTTCAGAAGACTCTCTACTCTGCAGGGGCCCAAACTTCAACAGGCTCAGAGCTGCCAATTTCTCTTGTTGTCGAGCCATTTGTGTTGCCCATAGCCTGCTCATACGGAAGGGGCAGCCTCCACATTCGTAGTCCTAAAAGTTCACTGGTATTTTTTTTTAAGAAACATAAAAAGAAGCAGCATTATTTTTAGATCGCCAGGGAAAAACAGATCAAGCAGCACAACAAGCTTTCTCTAAGAACTGACTTTGCCCTCAGGGAAAGGGTTTCTAGGTAGCTAGACTGTAAATATTTCCTGAGCAAACGGATGAATAAATAAATGCATGAGTTAGTTAATTAATATTGTCTCTGGTGCCGATGAGTGTCTTTGTGGTTTTGCCCTTTCAACAGCCACTTAGCCGGGAAAGGAGGAATAGAGAGGCAGTTCTCTGAGTAATTTCCTAAACTTGGTACTCAAATTGAGAGACTATGTCATCGTTTCGCTACCTGTTACCATAGTAACCATGGGTATGGCCACAATAGCCAAAGACTAATGTCAACACTTTCTCCCATTTTTCTGATTGAATTTTTTCCTTCTTAAACTCAAAACTATGAAAAAGCTGCTCTTGTCTTTTTTTTCTTATGATTCTGACGTACACTTGTTTGTACATTTTTGCTGAAATCACATCTGCTGCAACTAATGAGAAATTGTGTTAATGTATATAAAAAGGAAGAGTCCTAGAATTTATATCTTTTGTGAAAATTGTGGGTTTCATCTTTCTTTCTTTGAGCTTAGCACAATACTTCTTGTTTTAAGACTATCTCTTTTAAAAGCTGAAACAAATTATATGGGGATTCTTACACTGAATTCTAACTAGTGATGATTTGAATTGAGCTTTCATTCCTTAGGATTTGATATCTCCCAGCTGAGCACACTTCATGTGATTTCATAGACCGCCCTTAGTAAGACCAATACTAAAGTAAATACAAGAAATCTGCAATATTATTTAGTATAATTCAAATTCCTTTTTATTTCTTCTAAAGGATTTAGTTACCAAAGGTTCAAAAAAGAGTAACTTCTAGGTCTACTGTCAAGACATTTTCAAAACTGACTCTAAGAAAAAAAAATCATGAAACTCTGAGATTTTTTTCTTCTCAGTCCCTGGTGCTAATTTCCAAACTTTAGCAAACACACCTGTTAGTTGTTGACAACAATAGCACCACCTCATGGGCTGTTACTAGGAAGAAGTAAGTTAATATACGTACAATGATTGGAAATATTAATTACTATTACTTTTATTATTATAAAGCCAAATAATGTTATTTTAATTTAATATACTTCTTTATCTCACATAGAAAAAAAGCAATTCATCTTCATTTTTGTCCTCAACCCCCAATCCCAAAACATGACCATACTATTTTCCATGAACTTTCTATTTTTTAATTGGGTTGGTGTTAGCTGCTTTTGAAAGGTTTGAACACACAAGGCTAGGAAGGAAAAGGGTAATATAAGTGGAAGCACTGAAATTAAAACAAGGATCTAAATATACTAATATTATTTTGGAAGTTTGCAGAGAACAGAACTATATCATCCATGTATTTTACTATTCACGGCATCCAGAGCATTGCCATGTGACAAAATTAATAAATGAATGAAAAAGAGAAAAAAATAAATGAAAGAAAGCTGCCAAATAAGCTTAAAGCCTTGTAAAATGTTTGTTCATAGAAGAGTAAGAAATTTGAGTAAATAGGACTTGGTGATTTTATACAAATTGAATTTATTTAGGTTTTCCTTGTTTTCTTGCAGTTATATCTATCAGAAATGGCTACATTCATATCTCAGAGTCATCAAAATGAGTCATAGAAGAAGGAAAGCTAGAATATATGAGAATCAGAGAATTCTTTAGCAAATTCTATGACAGATTATAATTGAAGTTTTATAATTAACAATTTTAAACTTCAGAACCCTTGAAATAAAACTATCAGGTTATTTAAAAATAAGTATTGACCTAGTATATTTTAGCAAGCTTAGAGTGAATTTTTCACATGAGCATATTGTTTTTCCATTGACATTTTCATTTTCTCGACTTCTACAATGAAGAAGAAAATAGGTACCCGGAAGTGCTCAGTTCGGAGGCACATATGTTACAGAATGTAATGGCTCATCTATTTCACTCAGGGGTTTATAATTGAAAATAAACTTTTTTTTTAATACCAAATTTTACAGTGTCTTAGGTGTTTGGTTGATTTTAAAACAGTATGCAAATTTTACATGAGTAAAATTAAACCAGAAATTCAAGGTATTTTCCCCACTTTCAACTTAGATCTCGGTTCCCAGAACCTCTCAGCCCCAGCTGCCTGCAGACATTTGCTCTTCTCTCTAAGCACTGTGCAAGAGCAGCATTTCTTAAACCTGTTTGGCCAGGACCCAATTAGATAAGCGGGGAGAGAAAGAAAATATGACCACCTACTTGACTGATTCTACCATAGGAAAAAGCTTTGTGTTTAACTGGAGAAAAACAAAAAAAAACAACAAAAATAGCATTTCAACAATTACACAGCAAGAAGGTCATCATGAAAAGTGTAATCAAGGCATAATTCCAAAATCAAATTAAATAATGCAGTAATAGGAGCAATTGAAAAACAAAACTGGCTTAAAACAACCCTAATATTATAATAAGACCAGGGAAACTTTCCAGAAGTTGGGAAAATGTCAGTGGCCTAAGTGTGCATTAGAATTTCTTGCCAAGCATTGCGTGACAGTGAGTTTCCTGAGTAGACTATTATTTGGATCCTCTTAACTTTTAGAAGCGTAATAATTTTAATTTATAAATATCAAATTTTCATGATTCTTAATTCTCACTTGCTACTAGGTAAGATTTGTTTGAACATATAAATAAATTTCTGCAGAATTCCCAAACGTTTTTTATTTCTAAAAAATGAGAAATAGATATTCTAAAAACAGTCCTTAAGTTTAAAATTATGCTAAGATCAGTCTAGTGGTTTAGTCGCTGATAAGATGCATTTTGGTGCCACCTGCTGGGGTGATGTGATATGACATGATGGAAGTTTATAAAACAAAGCACATATTAATTCAAACAACAAATAATTATCTAATGCTATTGTGTGTCAAGCACTGTGCTAAGCACAGGAGCTACAGTGATTAGCAATATAAATTAGCTCCTCTTCTCTTGGGGAAGGCAAACATTAATCAATCACAAGGGAAGGGCCAAGAGGGAAAGTTCCTAGTCTCAGGGATCAGGGAGTGCTTGCTGATGCTGAAGGAAGGGTCAGAGTTCACTACAGAAGGGAGAGAGTAGGGAGAGGAAGAGGAGCATGCTGAGTGAGGCGGGGACAAGAAGGAGCCTGGCACTTTAAGTGTTTGCGAATATTAACTTTTCAGTTTTTTAAAAACCCCATGAGGGAGAAACCATTATTAGCCTCTCTTTATAGATGAGGAAACTGAGGCAAAGAGCAGTTAAACAACTTCTCAAATTGGCTCAGATAGTCAGTGTTAGAGGCAGGGATTGAACCACAACAGTCGTGGCTCCAGGGTCTGTGCTCTCAACTTCTACGCTATGCTGCCTCTCAGACGTAGGTTGCTTGGGCTTTGAGGGTCATGTCATCTTCACAACAATGGACAGTCATTGAAGTTTTCGAAGGAAGTTATGACATGATGAAACTTGCGTTTTGAACAGATCATCCTGGCCACATGTGGGGATTAGATGGGAGTGGTAGAAGCTAGGTAGAAAACTATTAAATTCTAAGTGTGGATAGTGCAATAATCCTGATTTGGACAAGATGGTGACTGTGGTGAAGGAGAGTAGACAGAACTTGAATACATTTGGAAATTATAATGAACACGTCCTGGCGGTGGATTGGTGATTTGAAGGAGGTGGTAAAATAGAAGGCGCATTCAAGTATGATTTCTGAGTTTCTGGATCTAGAACTAGATGATCCTTCACAGAAATAGGGAACTAAAAACTAGACCCTATCTTCAATTGCTTTACTGCAACTCTCAACATTTAAGAACTTTTAGAAGCTGAAAACAGTATATTTCTTCTTTGGAAGATAAAATAATGTGGTTAACACTCCAAATTTTAATGAGAGAAGAGTGTGCCTGTCAAATGTCCTTTGAAAGACAATCTCTTCCCATCAGCTAGAGCTATTGGCACTTTTTCATCTCATTCACCTTAACAGAGTTTCCAACCTTGAATTTACTAGGAGTAGCAATAGAATAGAAAGCAATTACTCAAGACAATAGGGCCAATGCAGAGTAGGGCCAACTCAATACAACCACAAAGCTTCCTTGGAGGGTACCATATTGCCTTTCTCATCAGAGCCGCTTGAAAGAATGAGAGGCCTTCAGTTTAGTTAGAAAGCAAATGTATAATGGGAGGAAGTAGGTGGATATATAACATTGAATATAATTATTTTCATAAAACAACAAGATAATGATAAAATGATATAATATATTCACACAGTGAAATACTATGGAGCAATTAAAGATAATGTTTTAGGAAAATATGTAATGAGTAGACAAGATTGTTAAGTGAGGAAAGTAGGTGACAAGACAGTGTGTATAATTATAATTCCACTTAAAAATAGATATATGTGTATGCAAAAAGACTAGAAGACATATTCTAGAATGTTACCATTGGTTATGTCTGAACAGAGGTGACTTTTATTTTCTTATTTTTGTTTATATTTTCTTATTGTGCATAATGACCATGCACTGATTTTAATAAAGAAGAAATGTAGGATTTTTTTTAGAAACTGTAAGAAAAAGGTCCTCTGTAGAGGATGTAATTCTCTATTGTGGCTTCACATGACTCTAGCCTGTTAATCAATTTAATTGTGTTGAACAGGTGTAATGGATCACATTCTAGAGCTATAATGTTCTCTTTTTCAAGGTCATTGAAAATACTTTTATCAAAATTAAAAGTGTAGCTAAATAAATTGACAGACTCAAGATTCAAAATTGTTTCTAACAACCAGGAATTGGGAGCTGAAACCAACAAGTTGTAAGTTAACAGAAATAAAAATAAAATTTTACATTTAAGCCAAAAACAAATTTATACAACAGAACATATGAGAAACTTGGCTTATAAAATAGATACGGAGATTTTAATAGACCACAGGTTCAATATATGCCAAAATTGTAAAAAGACAGAAACATTAACTTGCAACTTTTTAATTATCCTATCAGAATCAGTGAAGGTTAACAGTCTCAATGAGTCTTTGCAGTTTTCTGCACTAGATTTTAAGGATTTTGACAAACTAGAAAAAGTGACCTGGATAATGAGGAGTTTAAATGCATGGCAAATGAGATCTTTAGCTTGGGGACCAAAAGGCTAGGGAAGACATGGTAAGTTTTTCAGATAGTAGAAAATGTGGCGATATAAAAGAAGTAGATTCCTTCAGTATGGAAGACAGAATAAAGGTAAATGGATAGATGCTACTGGGGATGTAAATTACAACGCAAGCTTCCTGAAAACAATAGGCTTATACAGATATAAGCTGTTTTAGTGATGGTGATGGTTATTTCTGAGACAAACATCCTGCACACTGTAAAAGCCCCAAAATGAATAGAAAAACCAACTCCTTTTCTGCTCCACATCATGGCACATGGTATCAGCGATGCTGTTACCCATAACTAACCCCTGGCTATAAAAGAAATATAGAGACTAACGCAGAGAGGAGGAAGAAAATCTGATTGTATAAACCAAAGATAATTAAGGAAAAGGCAAACATTAATAGAAGAGAGATGACAAGACGAGGGAAGAAAAGAATCCTTTCTTTTTGCTTTCTATTATTTAATTTCTCCAGTGTCTTTTTAAACCCACATTCTGGTTTTCATTTTTCACCTCCTTTTTCTTAAAGAATGAACACAATTTGGTTTAGTAAATTCCAGAACATTTGTGAATTTAAGGAGGGAACTTTAGAACCTCACTAACCACAAAGTTTGTATAGTAATAAACATCCTAAGATATATCACAGAGTGAGACAAAGTAAGAGTTTAAATATACTAATAGAACATGAAATTATAATGAGTCATTAAAGAAAACTGGAGACACATCCCATTGAGATGACATTACTAAGTCCACACTTTTCTGTCCTATAAAAAAAAACCCTTGATTTTCTTTCAACCATTAAAAAAAAAAAAAAAAAAAATGAATGTCTGGTGGGCCAGACCCAGTGTTGAGCTTCCAACATTTCACATTCTTTCTCCTTTCTGAGCAACTTCCTTAGAATAAAAAGTATTTCTGGGTTGACGAAGCCTGGATTTTCTCATGTAAACTAGAGTTACCTTTCTTGGTGAACAGAAAGGTTGCAGCCTTGGTTTGTTAATTTAAAAATAATTAAATATAATGAATAGATAGAACAAGAAGCTGCAATGGGAGATTTGAAAAAAATAAGACTGTTAAGGCATAAATGTGTCAGCTAATTTTAAAAGATAGAAATAATTGTCAGATCCTGAGAAGAAGTAATTGGTCAATATATTATTCTTCTCGATAGACATTAGATGGCGTGCCAAATCCTAGGTTAAGTCGCAAAGGTGGTTTTACTTTGGATCAATCTGCGGGTTTTAGAGGAAAGAGTAGGAGTCACATCTTATAATTTGCACTTGGAAACATCATTTCTGATATTATCTTGTGTTCAGAGATTTAAAAAAAGACTATGCAAAATATAAGTTTTCCAAATTATATTTTTCTTGGCCATATAAATAAACAGTTATCATTTTTCATGGTCTTGGCTGGTATCAGCCATGACTTGCATAAAATGATTAAGCTACTCTATACTGCAGAACTGCTGAGGTTTTTCTTTTGTCAAAGATAAAATGTAATTGTTTCATAGGGGGAAAAATGCTTAAAGTAAGTAAGAGATGATTTTAGTCTAATGCACTTTAACGTGTAGAGTGAGCAGGAATATAAATCCTAACAATTATTGAAATGGCTTTCAATAGTGTCGTTGTGCGATAGACTTTTACATTTGGTGATGTTCTCCAATATTTATTAGAGGTTGCTACATCTGTACCATGTGTTGAAGTCTCTTCTCAGTACATTCTTAATTTCTTCCTATACGTAGTAAAGGAGGCTCTCCAAAACTTGAAAATAATATTGTTCTCCAAGGGCCAAAAGGTAGAATCAATACATCATAGGGCAGAGAAGAGAGGTGCACAATTATCTTAAAGAGACAAATGGCTCCCGGGTTGTCAAAACGGACTGTTACATCACTAGTTACATTAATGTAATAAAGGAGAGACTGTGACTGTCATGGAAATCACTATGTCCACAGAGGTCAGTGCAGAAGACCGAAATCCCAAGCATGAAACCCTCTCCCCAAGAACACTATAGAAATGACTCTGCCTAAATCAAGAGGATAAGAAATCAGGAAATTGCCACTGACACTCTTTAATTCAAGGACATGCGTGATAGCTATGGTGCAAGGGTCAAAAAGCTGCCAGCGCTGCAACTAGTTCTTAAAACAAGAGACTGGATGCTGGGACACTGCTGCCTGTTATCAGAAAACAGCCAAAAGCATCAGAAAATAAAAATGGCCTCAGCCTCCTGTCTCACTGTAGGAACCTGCTTCACTTCCAGAATCCTAGTTATATGGGAGGAGGAGACTGTTAAGTTTTACTTTTCCGACCTCTAAAGTGCAGGAATGACCGCTAGAAGGAGGCGAGAATGGATACTCAGAGCCAGTCCACCATATCTGCCATGGCCACCACATGCATTCTAAGGCAGGGGTCCCCAACCCCAGGCCACAGGCCTGTACCGATTTGTGGCCTGTTAGGAACTGGGCTGCACAACAGGAGGTGAGCAGCAGGGGAGCAAGTGAAGCTTTATCTGTATTTGCAGCCTCCTGCCAGAGCTAGCATCACCGCCTCAGCTCCACCTCAGATCATCAGGCATTAGATTCTCATAGGAGCACTGGTCCCTGGTACCAAAAATGTTGGAGACTGCTGCCCTAAGGAACTAATGGCCTTTATATTCTAATCATAGAAATGGATGCACGAAATTAGCTTAGTCTGATTTCTTTCGACATTTACATCAACTCTCTCTCTGATTAGATTCCATCTTCCCAGGCAGCAGTTTGATAATAATTTTACTTCCTGTGTATCTTATATACTTAGAATGAAAGCACTGGCCAGAGGATCCTAATCTTCTTGGGACTTACATTTCACATTTTAATTGCCATATTTTCTCAGTGCTAAGATATTGATTACAGCATAGGCCACTTTTTAAAAACATGTTAAAGAAAATAAAACACAAAGTAAACAAGTTTTTCCATCTTAAGGAACATTTTTATTTAAAAATCCTTTAAAAGTTGCAATTTAGCATCTAGGAAATATAGTAATAAATTTGTATCTTGATTTTACAACTTCTCTAAGTTTCTCTAATTCTATTCTGAGGACCACATCCATTTCTATTGTGTTTACATATTCTGGTTTCTAAATTGACACAGCTGAAGGCCAGACTCTGGACTGTGTGTGGCACCTTGACCAGCACAGTGGTATCCTATGCAGACTCTTCTTGGTTGCCAGCCCATCTTGAATAGATAACATCTATGTCTGGCCTTTGTCCACATCCAGGTCCATTCAAAGCTGTAACACTTTTAATTAGATGTCCAGTGAAGTTCAGTGAGGACAAAAAGGCAGGTCAAATTCAATTCCTCCCTACCTTAACTAAGCAGAAATAACGCAACATCCGAGGCAGAAGTTTTTATGCCTATGATGGAGCATTTGTCTTCTCTTTGTTACTTTACTGTTTCACAGGTTTCTCAAGTAATGATTATCAATGGTACATGAGGTGCAATAAAAAAAAAAATTTGAGACAAGTAGGGCAGATGATCAGAACTTCATTACCTAACTATGTAGGACAGCTACCACCACCAACACCTTCAAATAAACCAAGAAGCTAGTAATTGCAAGTTGGAGAGGTTATTTAAAAACAAAATATCAAGTCAATTTACAGGCTTAACGATATAGGATACGTAATAGAAGTGGTTCTGCAGCTATTATATGTGTGCGTTTACATATTCTCTTATTTAAAGAAATAAGAAGCTGTAGGTTCAAATCCCAACTTTGCCACTTTCTAGCTATATGGCAAGTTCATAATGTGAATGAATCTTTCTTCAGTCTAAAATGGAGATAATAATATTTACCTCAGTGAGTTGTTGTAAAGATGAAAATGAAGTAATATAAGCTGAGTGCTTAGCACAAAGCTTGGCAATTAAATATACTTAATATAGAGTAGTTATTTTTATAATTATTAATAAGCACATAATTGTTTGTGAAGGAAGCTGACATAGCGCAAACATGATTAAATGATGGACTATCATTCAGTGGGAGAGAACATGTAACTATAGTGGGAGCATTCTTGAGTGGAGTCTGCTCTGGTCATGTTTGTAAGTGTAATGGAGAATTCCTTTAAGTGGCCTGATATGGCTTGGTATGTAGGCAGGAAAAGTTTTCCAGGCATGTAGGAAAGATGTGAAGCAGTAAATGAGTTTTGTTAGGCACCTTAGAGTGAACTATCTCTTATACTGCAAATAATTATAACATATTCTATGAATCAGTTATCAAGATCCAGTGTTGCCCTGGTCTTATGTAGACTTGTTCAGCAGAAACCCGGGGATTTCCACTGGCCTTTGCATTTGCTTTACAGTCTCAAACTGGGTTTAAGTGCAAATACCACATACCTTGAAGAATTTATCCCAGTCCTATTTGCATACCTTGTATGTTCTTTTCTCCAACTTGGACACTAATTGGAAAACCAGCATTCTCATAGGTATTATTTTTCAAAGACAAATTTGTAACAGGGTTTTAAATTCCTGAAAATGAGCCAGAAAAAAAGAAGACCGGGAAAAACATAGGCATGGCTGAATAAAAACTGCAAAAACAATCAGGGTCAGAGATTAATAGCGACTCGTATGGGAGAGAGGGACCAGTTTCTTAAATTCATTCATCTTCGCTCAGTCCTCTGTTGAGTGCTGATTGCTTCACAAGCTTTGGCGAGCTTCAGATGGAGGAAAATGCTGGGCTGACTCTGAGCAAAAGGGAAGTCGTCTTCTCTAATGAGTTAGATCCAGGAAGTGTTTTGGGCTGTGATCAGTCTTATGAGGACATTTCCATATCAACTCTGTCCATGCCTGGCCTCAGCTGTTGGTGCCATTGGAATGATATCTATTTCTACGTTCTTAGCTCTGATTCCCACCTAACTTGTTGTTTTATGTGTCCAGATCCTACAAAAGTCTCTGACTGGCAATTTGGTGAATATCTCAACCTAATGAGGGCGAAACCAAGCCAAGCATCTAACATCACTAGTCTTCCTCCACCGCGAATAAAATTTCATTATTTTAGTCTCCTAATTTCACTATTTCTGTCCTAAGTGCCACATTTCCTTCAGCCACACCGACTGACACCCTCACAATTATCTTTGACTTTCCTAGCCTTTGCTAACTGCAATGAAACAGTAGTCACCAAATTTTCCCCTTCTATGTCAAGATGTCTATTAAATCCACTCTTATCTAGTTTCATTGATGCTATTCTAGTATAAGCTCTCAAACTTCTTATGAGGACTTTTATAACTGGCTCATAATTGCTTCCTTTTCTTCCTATTTCCCCACTATGCAACCCATCCTTACCCCACTGTCAGGTTGACCTGCTGGTTATAGAAATCCCTGATTATGCTTTAAAAATGCCCACATGCTACTGCCTACTAAGAAACTACAAACTTCTTAGCCAAGCAGTTAAGACCCTCTATTACCTCATCCTTTATCTTTCCAGATATTTATCTTCCACGATTCCTGTATTAAGTTAAATTCCATCCAAACTAAACTACAAATACTCATCATCTCCCTCACCCTTTGGGTGGGATATCTCTGCAGCTGGTATTTTCCACTGGCTCCTAGAATTTTGTTAATGATTGAGTCCAGTCTCTCATATGGTAGTTACCTCAGTGGTGCAATCTTTATTGGTTGCTTCCTTTTCTTGTCTCACTCCTCTCCCTTCTCTGCTGGCATTTTCTTCATCCACTATGGTAGACTGATTACATTAATTGTCCTAAATGTTTATCCTTCCCTATATGTGTATTTTTTGTCATGTCACATTGCCATTTCTTTCACCAAAGAGGCAGAATATATTTCCCCACCTTCTGAGTCTCGGCTGTACTTACATAGCAGCCATGAGAATGTACCTCTCAGGCCTCCAACTACATGAAGCATAATTGACCATGTGCTCCAGCCCCTACCTGATATTCTCTAAAACTCATCACTACATCTGTACTAGAGAAATGCTCTCTGAGCCTGCTCCTAGCCAAGGACTGTCCATTCTTGGAAGACACAAGAGTCCACCAGTGGCCAACTTTGGCTTGAGGACTCTTTTGTGGACTTACCAAAATGTTTTTAGATTGCAGGACAGTCTAGGACACTTCCAGCTAACTTTCCTCCCCTCTCTCATTCAGTAGGGTCAGATCTACATCATGGTCCCACAGCTATCTCAATATTTCCAGGCTCTTTCCTCCATTCTCTATCATAGCTAATTTCCACAGAAAATCCTAACATGTTTAATCTTATACTGGTAGTCTTGGCATTTGCTTCCTGGACCTGCTTCATGATTTTGCTGTGGCGATTAGCAAACAAGACTAAAGCAGAGGCTCTAAAACATACTGTGTGTTTCTGCTTGCCTTTTCCTTCTGTCAGCTTCACGAGAAGGGCATGCCCCATTCCTGGTCCCAGAGAAAAGCATGAGAGACTCCTGGATCACAGGGAAATCACCCCAGTCTTTCCATCCAAGTTCTTTGCAGACCAACTAACAGAACAGTCAGTTAACTCCCAGAAAGTTAAGCAAGTCCAGCCAAGATCAGCAGAGCCTGGCTCAAATCAGCTCAATGCTGCAGATGTGGCCTCAGCCTCCTGTCTCACTATAGGAACCTACTTCACCTCCAGAACTCAATATCTGCTTATTGTTGTATGCCAACAATAGTTGCTTGTTGTTTAACATTTTTGTGTCAATAAAAAAGTGATGAACTTCTAAAATTAAGCTACTTGCCCTCAAATCTTTATTTGGAGGAACCGAAATAAAGACAATATGTAAGTACACTTTATAATATGTTGTTAGATATGCATTCAGTAGTTTAGAGTTAAAAACTTATCCTCACTTTTCAAGAACACTGGGCTGAGGAAAAGAACCTGGCACTACACAGTAGTACCGAAGACAAAGGGAGGTGGTGCAGAGGTTCAACACAGAACTTTGTGTCAGCTTATCCAGGTCCTCTTAGGTTCAGAAGGGAGGCATAGATTATTCCTGATTAGAAAGTCATCTTGCCAACTGATCCCTATGCACTTCCCAGGCTGAACTGAGTGGCCCTGGTGTTAGAGGGAAATAGATGTCCTTTTCTTTCCTACTGAGATTCACAAGGAAGCTCTGGATCTTCCAACACATCCTAAAAGGAACTGTCCTTTTGGGTTAAACAATCAACCATGACCAAGGGGATAGAGCTTTGCTGATCGGCATGAAGGAATATCTGGCCAAAACTATTCTGGTAATAAAAAACAAGGAAAGGGAATATTTCTACAGAGACATTCTACTTTCCTATAGGAACAAGCAAGTACAAGTAAAGCAGCCCAGCTGAGACTGTTAGAACAGCTGAAGTGGTTAGAAGGAAATTACTGCTCAACCCTTTCTCCAAGAGTCACCATGGAGTAACAGCTTTTAAGGATGTTTTAAGGATGTGCAAATAGAACTAAGAGTATTCATCATCATACACCTTTAAATGAGGATGTATACCTAGGTCAACCTGATAGCTCCAATCCCCAGTGCAGTGCCTGGCACATAGTAATCACCTTATACACATTTGAATCTATAAATAAATGCTGTAAGACTACTTCCAAGATCTAACAAAGTTTTCAAAAAAATTCCTCATTTAAAGAAACTTAATTTTGCTATCATCGGAAGTGATGTTATTGTAGTAATCCTGACTCAGCCTCTTACAAATAAAATTGCTTAATCTCTCTGTGACTTAATTTCCTCTTCTAAAACTGGAGATAATAACACTAATTCATAGAGTTGCTATTGGAAAAATTACAATTAATATATGTCGAATGCTTAGAACAGTTTCTGGCACCTGTTAAATGTTTTATTCACGTCCTCTAGTTGAAGTAGTAATGGTGGTGGTGGTGGTGGTGGTGGTGGTGGTGGTAAGTAGGTAGGTAGGGTAGGTAGGTAGGTAGGTAGATAGCATGAAAATCACTTTACGTCATCCAAAAACATATCATAAAACGATTAAAATGTGAGTATTAGAGGACAATAGTAACAGCTTAACTAACTCTTTTCCATGTTTAAATAAAAAAACAGGTCTTAATTTTCAATCTATAACCCATATTATAAAATATTTTCCTGGAACTTGTTTCAGCAATAAGCTAAGTAAATAACTAAAACTATTAAGGAAGAGTCCTTTGAAAAATAGTACTATATTAGAATAATTTTATATTTCTAAATTGCAATAATTTTGTATCTCCACTTTTTTCTAAAAATTTTTTTCATACGTCTACTCTTTTCCTCAGCCCTAAGTTCAGAGGCACTAAGCAGCCTCATTCACCAAGGGAAGTTGACCATCAGTCACTGGGCACATCTGCCTTTCACTCAGGAGCACCTAACCTCACCATGCCTGGGTGGGTGGTTTCCTGTCTGTGTTTGGTTTGAACCTGTTCCAGAGCTTGTGGTTTTTGGCCAGGCTCATTCTTTGTGTTATTACCCTACTGCATATTTAACGATAGTGTTGATTTTGCAATTGGGCATATGACTCCTACATTTCTCAGAGAGACTTATATGTTCTGGTTTGCATGTTCTTTTCTCTTTTCACTTTTACACCCAGCAAGCTCCATCAAGCCTAATCTTTAAGCTTATTTTTTCTTTTTTTCATTTCAAGATGAGAAACACATTTTGAATACTGGAATCATAGAATATAAGATAGGAAATTCAATTAAGCTAAAATAAAGCAACTAGGAAAAGATTGCTCTATTAGAAAATAAAAATTATTTGATCTTATCTTATCAAGATAAAGAGTAAGGCAATAATTAGAGAATGTGAATTTGTCAAGTGACTTTATCAGAAACAGAACAGAGGCATGGAGAAAACCCCTTTGTCCTGCAGCCTCCTTCCCTATCAAAAACCTTGTTTGCTCACCAGTTTCTTTCTTTTGCCAGAAATCTTACTATTACAGACATATTTCTCCAGTTTATTGTTCTATTAAAAGACCTCTTTTAATAGAAATCTTACTATTACAGACATATTTCTCCAGTTTATTGTTCTATTAAAAGACCTCTAGAAAGAGATAATACATTAGGCTAATATCATTTACCACCAATATCTCTCACAAATCCGTCTTTATCTCTATCTCTCTGTCTCCCTCTCTCTCTCTGTTTATTTACCTTGACAGCTAAATCTGAGTACCATTTGATGAGGAAATAGGTGGAAGTCGGAAGTCTTCAAAAGCCATTTTGTTCACTCAACAATAATATGTTGCAAACGCATTTCCTATTAGACATTAAAAGTGCAAATTCTAACAAGACAAACATGCCTGAAACTTCTGACACGTTGTCTGAGGAGAGGGCCAGACAGGTAGTGAAATCATTGTGACATTTGGCCTTCAAAATTCCTCTGAGCTGAATTTTTGTACTACTGTACAAAATGTCAGCTGGGTTTTCCTTCAAAGCCCTGAAACCACCGGTGGAGCAACATTACTCTAACTCCACTCGTCGTCTCCACCGTGGTAGCATCATCTTGGTATGGACTCTGACTTCATGAACCTTTTCAAGGACATCAGACAAGACGCAGCCTCTATTCTCACATTCCTCCATTTGCTGGAGGAAATGTCAGGGTCTTAGGACCACCTAAACTTACTTAGCAACTAAGCAGACATTGATGCTATTGGCAGGGCTGTAAGATAGGAGGTGGGTGACCCACAGTGAGGCATTCTAACCAGGAGCACCATAGCTCTTACTAGAATTTTTTCAATTCAATGTATTGTCCATTCTCTATGCCTTATCTATTCAGTATTTATTTTTTCATTACATAGAAAATCATGACTACTATTAATAAGATTTCAAACTCTCTTAAGTAGTGAAAGAGTGTCATGAGATTCCAGGTGACCGTCTACCGTTGTTCCAGATGGTTAGCTATAGGTATTAC
>NW_011888837.1:3176028-3178328 GCF_000151845.1 Pteropus vampyrus
TTTTTTTTTAATATTAAGTATATTAAGTATGGTTTTTATATCTGGCACTTTAAGTAAGATTTATATTCCAAATTTTATTTACCCATAATAACATTAAAAAAATATTTACTGGGTAAAGTGAGTCACATTTATTTCTCAAAAGAGGTAGCCCATGTAGGAGGCTCACTACTTGGAAGGTCACTTAGCGAAATTCAGTTTCTAGGTTTAAAATAATCAGTTCTCACATTTAAAAAAATAAAAACCTGCGATTGAAAGCTATCCCAAGATAGTGGGTACACAAAACTGTTAGTACAAGACTGATTAAATTGTCCACAGGAATGGAAATATCAAAGACAAGATATGGTTAATCTAGAACTTTAAATTTTAAATAAATTTATCTTAAAGGGACAAGATAAAGTAGCATAATTTATAAGATGAGTGACTGTTCTTAACATGGTAAGGAAGGGGTTGAGGTGGGAGCAACCTCCCTAACCTGGATGCTAAAGCCTCTGACCCATAAATGACAAAGGTGCTCACCTGTGGGCTCTGGGCACCATGGTGGAACCCTGAGAAGAGTCTGAGGTCAGAGAGTGGATTTTGTTAGCTCATTCTCCCATTTTTCAAAGAAGCCCTCAGCTAATGTCAGGTCACTAACTCTTATGAGCTTTGGCAAATCACCAAGACTAAGAATATGGTTTGGTCATGCAGACCTGTGACCTCATCACCAAACCACTGTCTGGGTGATAAGATCGCCCACTGACATTGCACATGGCCTTTGTTTGCATTCATCTGTGTGTTCTGTCCCCTTGTTTAGCAACTAATTCCAGGGGCAGCTGTAAAATGAACCAGGTGCGTTCCCCCTTTTATGTTACCAGCTTCGTGAAAGGCCTCTCTTGCAATTTCACAGTCGCAAGCAACTACACTCTCCTTTTTATAAGCAGGTTCCATGAAAAAATAGAAGTGCTAAAACTGTATAATTTCTACCTCTTCAGAATGAGACTATTAGAAATCCAAGCTCGTCTCCAAAAAGGCACTCAGCATTATAGTTGACAGTAACAAAAGCAGGGCTCCAGATTGGCCTCTTAAAGCAGCAGAAGACTAAAGCCAGAAAGAAACTTTTAGGGAATTCTCTATTCAGTTTTTCAATTTTAGATAAAGATACAAAACCTGTAAGATGTGTACTCAATTCTTTACTTACATGCTCAGTCTCTACTTACATACATGTTATTACTTAAGCTAGAGTATGTATTAATTCAATATCAATTCTGACCAAGTGGAAGTAATGCTTGCAATGTCATATTGAAGATTCTGAGGTTGCCTCTAGACTTTAAGAAAAATTTCTCCTTACACCCACAATGGAAAAGGAGAAAAAAGTGGCGACATCTTGCCTCCATTTTTCATCTCAGAGCCAAGCAATTAGCTGTTGTTTCTGTAATCATCTGGGACACTAAGCAGCATGTTCTCTAGATTGTGTCTTAGATGATAAATAAAAAATAAGAAAAACAAACAATCTACATTTCTCTCTCTTTATCATTTAGAAATAACTTGAAGTGAACCACACCTTAGATCACAATTCCCCCCAAAACATGTGTTAGTATTCTAATTTTCCATGAAATGTGGTGAAAGTAAAAAACAAAACAAAAAACAAACTTAGCAGCTTTTAAATGCTGCATTTCAGACAGTACAATTTCCCACTCTCCTCCACCACATCAAAGAATCTGTGAGTTTCTTTTTGATCATTATTTTGTTAAATATATTACTTCACTGGAAGCGATATCAACATGTAAAAATTAGAAGAGTTCTTATACTCTAGTGATTAGTAATTGGAAATATTTAATTTAAAAACCTCATTCAAAAAAAGCAAGGAAAACATAAGATATGCAATAATTTATCTAATAGCAAGCATAAATGGTGAAAACTTTAAAATTTTTATTGAACGACATAAAAGAACTGAAAAAACGAAAAGCATGTTAATGAATAAAATACTTCAATGTAGTAAATATGCTATTTATCCTTAATTTAATATATAAATTCAATGAATTCCAATCAAAATACCAACAAAATTATTTGTGTAATTTTATAAGTTTATAATAATTACTTATTTAGAAAAAAATCCATAAGGCCAAGTAGAGCCAACAAAATTTCAAAAAGAATGAGTTGAGAGACTTGCTTTATTAGAAATAAGGACTTGTAGAGAACTATCGTACTACAGTTCTATACTGGCTCAGAGATAAACCAGTTAAGCAATGGAAAGGAAGAGAGACACTAGAAACATATATGGAAATCTGGTATATGACAGAGGTGACATTTCAGTCATTAGG
>NW_011888837.1:3178378-3183276 GCF_000151845.1 Pteropus vampyrus
CTCCTCCACCACATCAAAGAATCTGTGAGTTTCTTTTTGATCATTATTTTGTTAAATATATTACTTCACTGGAAGCGATATCAACATGTAAAAATTAGAAGAGTTCTTATACTCTAGTGATTAGTAATTGGAAATATTTAATTTAAAAACCTCATTCAAAAAAAGCAAGGAAAACATAAGATATGTAATAATTTATCTAATAGCAAGCATAAATGGTGAAAACTTTAAAATTTTTATTGAACGACATAAAAGAACTGAAAAAACGAAAAGCATGTTAATGAATAAAATACTTCAATGTAGTAAATATGCTATTTATCCTTAATTTAATATATAAATTCAATGAATTCCAATCAAAATACCAACAAAATTATTTGTGTAATTTTATAAGTTTATAATAATTACTTATTTAGAAAAAAATCCATAAGGCCAAGTAGAGCCAACAAAATTTCAAAAAGAATGAGTTGAGAGACTTGCTTTATTAGAAATAAGGACTTGTAGAGAACTATCGTACTACAGTTCTATACTGGCTCAGAGATAAACCAGTTAAGCAATGGAAAGGAAGAGAGACACTAGAAACATATATGGAAATCTGGTATATGACAGAGGTGACATTTCAGTCATTAGGGGGAAGGAAAGTTGTTTCAACAATCAGATTAGGACAATTTGTTATCCATATAGAGTGAAATAAGTCAGACAGAGAAAGATAAGTACCATATGATTTCAGTTATATGTGGTATCTAGGAAACAAAAAGAACAAACTAATCAAAAACAGACTCACAAATACAGTGGACAATTTGGTGATGGACAGAGGGGTAGAGCAGTTGGGGAGATGGGAGAATGGGGTGAAGGGTTAAAGAAGTACAAATTAGTAGCTGATGGATAGTCATGGGGATGGGGAGCACAGCAGAGGGAATGCAGTTAGCATTAATATGATGGCTAAGTAGAGGGCCAGGGAAGGGAGGGAGCAATTGGGGGGATCATTTTATGAACAATATAGATGTCTAACCAATGTACTGTATACTTAAAACTAATTTAAATAAATAAATTTATTTAGAAATTAATTAAAAACTGTATTCTTGCCAAAAAAAGAACATAGAACAAACTAAAAATAATAATAATATCAAATTCCTAAAATGCATCAATCTCAAAAATTAGTTTTAGAATGATGAAAAGAAAAATTTTAATTTTTGTACAAAACTATAGAGAATTAGGTTGATAATTTAGCTATATGAAAAGTATTTTTAAAAATCTGTTCATTAAAATACACCATTAAGACAGTGAAAATACATGTTACAAACTGGTAGAAAATATTTACAATATATATAACTAGTAAAATATTTTAATCAAGAATAAAGTTTTTAAAAGAAGAATTACTACAAAAAAAGAAAAAAACATTGAATAGAAAAATAGGCAAGATACATTAACACGTTTAAAGAGGAAAATAAATGATCAAAGGAAAGTAGATACTCAATCTCCAAATGATCTAATTTTGAATTTTCCTCAACATAAATTGCTAAAAATCAAGAAATAGAACAATAACAGTTATCAGTGGAAATATGAAGCCACAGAAACCCTTAAAAATTACTAATGGGACTATAAGCCTTTGGAAAATAACTTGGCATTATGTGTTAAAGTTTAATGTAGTGCATACTTTATGACCCAGCAACTATATCAAAATCATCAGAAAAAAGAAAAGAAAAAAAAAAACAATGTTAATGATCAAGAAACTAATTCAGAAGTTCAGCCTCTTTTATAGGAAATTTTATTTAAGTAGCTAAAGGCACCCTAACAAGCATGGTCTCTCACTTAAATCCAAAAGAACAGTCAAACATTTCTCTATTTTATGGTTATTTAAAACGGCTTTGAAAGTTCTGTGAAAATAAGATTCCAAATGGTATGTTATACATATTAGAAGAAGAAGAAGGCATACTGTTATTATTTTCAGCCATGATTATTTCTAGGGAAAGATTTTTAAAATCAGTGGATAATTTATTTGAAATCATAAACCAATTTAACAGAGTGTCAGTTTTTTAAACGAGCACACAAGAACTGAGAGTGTTTCTATAGATCTTTGATAACCAGTAAGAAAATTTAACAAATATTTGGAAATAAATATAAGAACTAAAAGTCATCCCAAAACTGTATAAATTATAGGAATATTCATAAGCACTGGATAGACACACATGGCATGTTTTTGAATAGAAAGAATTAGTACTGTAGAGATGCTATCTTTTTCCAAATGTAAGGCAATTAAATCTGAATCTCAATATCTTAACCTAGTAAGCTTACATTAAATTTCTTCTGGAGGAAAACGATGAAAGGAAACAATCAAGAAAAATGTGAAAGATATAGTAATAGAGGACTTGTTGTTTCATATTGCAAAATATGCCATAAATCCGTTGGATAATAATCTGAAACTGGCACAGCAGTAGATCAATAGAACAGAAATAAAGAATCCAGAAATAGATCTTATTCATGCATGGGAACTTTCCTCCAGTGCTGTGTAAATATTAATCATGAACTCATCTTCAGTGGGGCTGTGTTCCCATGTAGTCCTTAGAGCTTCTCTACTGTAAATGGTGGAGCTGAAATTTAAACTAAGATCATCTGACACTAAAGCCCATGTAATCAACCACCACACAACACAGCTTCTCAATAAATATGTGAAACTACCTAAGAATATTTTAGAAAAGAAAGATAATTAAGAAACATTACATTACTACAGCAAGTAAAATAATGTGATTCATATCCAAATTCCTAGAACAGAACTTGGCACATTTTAAGTACTCAATAAATATTTGTTGAATGAATGAATTTACCAGCTTCCTTATCTAGAATTCAGTTAGCTCCAAGGACCTGGACCAGTATTTGTCAGACATTTTAGTGTGATCAGAATTCAGTTGGGGTGGTTGTTAAAAAAAACAGAGCTCCGCACCTCCTCTCTCCTTCCCACTCCAGAAGGCTTATTCGAAAGGATCAAGGTGAGAAATTTTAATTTTCAACAAGCTCCTGGTGATTTCTGACATAGATGGTACCAGAAACACACTCTAAAAAGTATTACACTAGATGCAGAGAACGGGCAATCCAGAGAGAGTGAATATCGGTCTGGCTGAGGAGTTTCATTTCTCATTATAAAGATATATGTTGGCATTCTGGATTATAAAACAATATCTTATGTATTTGGTTAGTGTGAGTATCCTCAAACAATTGATCAAGTTTAGGGGTCCAACAAATTTAAATTTCCATATCCAAAACTAGACCTTAAGTCTTTTTTGTGAATGGCCAGCTTGGCTTAATCTGGTGACACTACACCTTGCTACATACTTCATTCAACTTTCAATAGCTACTAGATTCTCCATCTGTGTTACCTCTTTTTTCCCTTCTCATTTATGGTCTTGATAACAAAATCTATTATTCACTTTCTCCCACCATATACATTGTTTTAAATTTAATGGTGCACTTTCCCCTGCAGCTGCTGCTTTTCCTCTGTTGATAACTAGTTTCTGAGAAAGTAATTAAGCATCTTTTTTCCCACTCTTTACTCTTTGAACTTTCCTCTTTTAGATTAGAAGTTATAAAGATTGAGAAATAATTGCATCATTCTTCTTATAGATCTACTTACCAAAGACTTATGACTCTCATCTAGCAAAAAATGACATAATTATCTGAATGACATAGTATAACTCTTACTCAATACCATTTATGCTAACTCATTCTCACTCTCCTTTCCAAATGCAAAATTTAATTTTTTGTATTTATAACTGAATTTTAACCCATTAATGGATCATAAAACTAATAAATCTTGACCAACATTTTTTTTCAAATTAAATAAAATAGAGTAGGATAGAAAATATATTGCACTGCAAGAAACGTGTAAAATTTTGTTTTGATTATATATGTATGAATGTATATGATAGGAAATGTTTTTCTTATTTTGAGCCAATGATAAAAAATGTATAAAAACTTCTGATTTAACAAAGTTAGATGAATTTTGTGAACTGCAACAGTCTTTATTTTCTTTCAACAGAATCGAAGTTTGATTACAAGGTATATTGCTATTGGTGGTTGACAATTTTGTCTTGCTAATTCATGGTAACTTGATCATCTCCATTTAAAGTCCATGTCTTCTTTAAGTAGCTCCCCAGCCAAATTCTAGGATTTCTCATTTTCCCTGAGGTTTTCCTTCTTTCCTCTTTACCAAGGTGATCTAAGCTAAAGGGGCCTTGGATATTGTCCTGGCAGTCTCAGAAATATGCCTGGTCTGCCCGACTTTCTCTGTCCTGACTGACAACTTCTGGGGGAGTCTGTCGACCTCAACTAAGCCCGGTCCTTGTGAGCTGACACCTTCTCTTGAAAGGTGCGACAGCCACTGTGGGTCCCAGGTCCAGCCAGTCCCAGGTCTGGCTGCGATCCAGGCTCACAGCTAGGAATAGAACCCCGGATTTAGAATGTTACATTAGTGTAGTAGGGTGCCTGCGCCTAAAATATATAAACATAATTCAGCTTATTGTTTCACACACGTGTGGCTGAATGCCACTATTGTACTCTTCTATGTGTGGAGCCATGCGGTCTCCTGGGGAGCAGAAGGGGAGCACAAGAAGGGGAGCAGGAGAAGTGCATGCAATACTGTGCTCCCTGCAATAGTTGGTGCCTGCCATTTCATTCTCATATCTGCCTCTTGTGCATTCTTCCAATTGGGCGTCTCACCTTCAAAACTTCCCTTCTCGATCAGCTCTGCGTTGACCACCATGACCCATTCTCATAGTCTGCACGCTCTATCCTAACCAATCTGACTCTAAGCTCACCGCTCACTCACTCTTAGATACTTTAATACCCTCTATGGGGGAGAGGATAGGGAATACTCCCTCTTTCTCTTTCGATAAGAATTAACTTTTGTA
>NW_011888837.1:3184001-3205858 GCF_000151845.1 Pteropus vampyrus
GTTTTCATTTTCTTTTGGAAAATACCTAGTATTGGGAATGCTGAATCATATTTTAAGTGTAAATTTAATAAGAAATTGCCAAACTGTTTTCCAAAATGTTTATATAATTTTGCATTCCCATGCCAATATATGAGAGAGATAATTGCTCCACATCCTTATCCTCACTTGGCTTTGTTGCTCTTTTTTTTATGTTAGCCATTCTCACAGGTGTGTAGTGGTATCTTGTCACAGTTTCAGTTTTTATTTCCCTGATGACTAGTGACTTTAAGCATCTTGTTTTGTATACTTTTAAGCTATTCATACATCTTCTTTAGGGAAGTGTCTGTTCAAATCTTTTTAAAATCAATTTATCTTTTCCTTAATCAGTTTTAGGGTGTTTCTCAGACATAACTGCAAACATTTTCTCCTGATCTGTGGTTTGCATTTCAGTTTCTAACCAATATCTTTCAAAAATGTGGGCTTTTTTTTTTATTCTAAGCAATATTTGCCTACTCAAGGTTACAAAAATTTTCTCTTAAGATTTCTTCTAGGTTTATAGTTTTAGTTGTTAGCTTAATGTTAAATTTTAAATTAATAAAGTTTTTTCAAAGGCAAGCAGGACTTTAAGTTACTTTAATATTTATTCCAAATCTCAGACCAATATAGATCCTGTCTCATGGAGTTATTATAAGCCTGGCACATAATAACTATTGTGTAATTATTAGACATGGACATTTACGTTTATCCCTCCACCAAATCCTCTTGCAGTATGGACAGGAATCCTGAATGTTATCACCAAGAGTTAGAAAGGGTTAAGCAAGGGAAAGTTTTAAAGACTACAAAGAAAACCTAAATAAAAACTAAAAATAAAGCTCATTCATTAATAGGAGATACTTTAAATTTTTGAATAAAACCAACCATTCTCAATTTTTTCTCTTTTGTGACACTGACTTGTCTATTCTTAGGACTGGCTATTCACTGAAGACTAAAGATGCTCCGATGCTGTTTGATTGCTGGGATCATATTTTGTATGTATGTCTAAAAATCAGCATAAAACAGGGAAAGGAAAGTCACAGATAAAGATAAGAATACTTTTTCAACATAAAAATGCTTTTCTTGCCTTTCCTTAGAGGTGAATCTACATAATCTCTTACATCTTTAAATGTTATTAGATTTGGATATGAAAGTTAGCTCTTAATAACTCAGTGGGAGAGTAAAGTGGCAAGTCCAGCCAAGTGTCGAGAAAATGCTTTCAGTGCTTTTTCTAAGATTGCCTGTTGGCTTATCAATTTGTATTTGTGCAAAGACTTGAAGCTGCAAGTGGAAGAACCAATTCACATGAGGAATTGATGTTAACTGTTGATGTTATTTTTTTTCCTTCTGCCCTCCTCAGGTGAGAGTGGGGTTTTCTAGAGAATAGTCAAGGGTGATTTGACTGAGAGATCTTCTGACAGGAACACAGTGAAATCTTGCTCCATGGGAACTGACCCCAACTCATCCCAACTAACTTGTGATCACCCTGAAATACTTGAAATGCAGCAAAAATCCTGGAGCCTGTCACCTTGTTCTTTGAACTCACCTACCCATTGCATACAAGAAAAAAACTAGATCTTTCTCTCTCTGGTAAATGATTTTCTTGAATGATGCAACAGGTAGAAAGCTTATCTAGTAGGTTATCTGTTCACCTTATCTAGTAGGTTATCTAGTCAATAGGTCTCATGGGCCTATTGACTAGATATGGTCACACTTTCTGTTCCTCAAATTGTTATGTGTTTTAAGTGAAAAATGATGACTACCAAATGGATCTGAGCTCATTAGAATGAATTTTCCTCTTTTGATCTGTCCTGAGACTTGATGCAGAAGAATTTCTTTATAAGGGCCAAATAAACTTTCAGAATGTAAGATTTTCACCAATGCATTGATTCAATTTTTCAATAAATATTCATTGATTTTTTTCATCAGGTACACGATGAATAAGCCAAAATCCTCATCTTCATGAGTGGGCTTCTGATGACTCATGTATACTAAGCATGATAATGAACTTTTAATGTTTTTCTTCATTCTAGGAGACATAACACAGAGGTCAATAACTTTATGTTAATTCCTTTCCATGAAGTCTACCTCTTTACCCTCCAATCTTTGACAGAGAACGCAAAATCGTAAACTGAGGCAAATTTATAGGTCATGGCTCCTCAACCCATGATTTCTCTCTATGCAGAGGAATTTAAGAAGTGATTGATCATGAGATGAGTAAAAAGATCAGATCCTAAGGCAGACTCCTATCCAAAAGAGATTGAACTTATAGAATCATGCTGCTTTCAACTCAAGGGGAGACCCTATTTAGGCACCTCCCTTGAATAGTCCTCTGAGTTTAAAGCTGCATTTAGCTTATCTCCTTTTGACCTAAACACATCAATTTTGCTTCGTCATTTCCATTCGGGTACCCACAGCTGGAAGTATTGGGGCTGGGGACAAAATGGACCATTGGCACACCTCACATTTGACACTCTTTTTGTCCACTCTATATTAGCATGAGACAGCTTGGTCCTTGAGCTAAGTGCAGGAATCCAATATAGACCTCAGAGATCCCTGAAGCATAGTTAAATGAATCTGTGTTCCTGAACTGCAGGCACAGGAAACAGAGCATATGAGACTGGGATTTAACAAGAGTTAGCCAAAAAAGCAATTTATGCTGGAAAAGTGAAGAGGTACAAATGAGTTATGTAGACAAATATATATTAAATATAATTATGTAATGTAAAATTATATATAGACTCCCTTATCACATTGCTAGCTAGTAAATTCTTTGGGATGAAGGAGAAGAAAAAGAATATCACCACCACTATGTATTGGTTTATATCTGTCCAGAACAATAGGTTTCCTTGGAGGAGAGTTGATGAAAGAGTGAACTGTCCAAATGTACTTGTGTCACAATGATGCACACTTTCCATGCCTCTGTCTGTTCATGACACTGAGATGTACAATAAGCAAAACTTCCAAAACTGAAATTCAGTTTCAAATAATATTCAACCCTTTTCTCAGAGTCATCTTTGAAATATTCAACCTTTCCAACCTCCATCCATTAGAATAAAGAAGGGAGTGGAAAGTCAAGCACAACCCCAAAGAAAGACACTATGTCATTTCCTTAAAAGCCAGTCCTAAGAGGTAGTCCAAATATAAAATCTGAGCATTGATTATCTATCCTGGTTCATTATTCCTAAACAATAGCATGCCTGGTGTCTGAAATCTGCACAATGCTTTTGTTTTATAGACAATGTTTGAGATTCAGACTAGCTCTGTTTCCATGCCAGTCTTTTCAATACAAACAGTTTTGATAAAACAAGAAATGTTGAATGGGAATTGCTTTAGACCTATGGGAACTCTTTCTAGCCCTTGAAATCTTTTAGTCAGTGAAATTTCATGAAATTTTCTGAACTATAGTGATTGTTCTCAGACCTGTCAAGGTGTTTTGATTAACATGCTCTATTCTTTTTTGTTAGTTGGCAACAAGATTGTTAAGAAATCTACCCTCACTTTCATCTATGTCCAAAACTGACATTATACTTTGGTGTGGCTTAATTGCTGTATATTCAGGGTGATGTTTTTGTTCAACAGTAGTGTGATTATTCACCAAATACTTGATGAACTCCTAACAAATGCATGACTAGGATATACAATAGTGAACAGATGTATAGGCCCACTGGTTTAATGGAGATTTCAGTCCACTGATTGGAAAAACAAAATGAATGATAACCAACAAACAAAATTATCTTTTAGCAGTAGGGGCTATGCAGAGAATAGAGTGACTGGGTGACTACTTTTGATTAGGTCAGGGAAGACCTTTTGGAGTAAATGACATTTGAGCAAATACTTACATGATGAGAAGGATTCAAACATGTAAGACTTCCAGGCAAAGGGAACAGCAAGAACACTTTAAGAGGCAAGAAACTTTGTGTATCTAATTTTTTAAAAAAATGAATAAATCAAATTATAAACAACCACAACAAAATGCCATTATTCCTGGAGCAGAGTGATCAAGGGGAAATGAGAGGTAAGAGCAAACAAGGGTCATACTGTGGAGATCTTCTAAGCCTGTGGCCATCATAAAGGGTTGGGTTATAGTCTAAGTGCAGTGGGAAGCCATTGGAGCAATTTAAAAAGAAAGGGACATGATGGGATTTACTATGTAACTACCTGAGAAAAAGCTATCATTTGGAAAGGAAAGGAATAGTTTCTTGCTGAAAAATCTCAACCTCTTAAAACAAAATAAACTATCTCTTCTATTATTACAATTTTCTTTAAAGCATCTCCAGCATAAAGCATCCCCTCACATACTTATATACACAAACATAAACATATAGTGTGCGCATAAATGGACATTAATTATATTCAACAAGAGCAATTATAAGGGTTGAACATTTTTTTCCAATGCCTGGTATTTCCTTCCTATGGAAGGACTTCAAATTATATAACTCTGAATCTCAATACCTTTACTCATTCCACATTTAGAAAGGTGACTGGTAAATGCGAAGGATAACTGGGTACACTTGGCCAGCTCCCAAGTGGTCCTCATGAGAATGAATCTGCCCAGGGAAGACAGAAATTCTGCTCTGTGCCTCCACAGCAAGAGTGTTACTTAGACAAGTGCCATCCTTGTGACCCACCTCCACCAATGTTGCTGTGACTGTGTTAGTGAGTATATCCACATTAGAGTTCAACATAAGCAAATCTACTTGGATAACCATCATAAAGCCCAGTTCTACAATTTATTCTGTAATAAGAATAAAAAAAATAATATTTTGATCTCCACGCCTATTATTTCTCAGCTTGTTTGGAAATAAGATGGGAAAATGAGGTACCATTTTTATGGTGAGTGCTTTGAGACTCCAATTTCAGATACGTACAGAGAACATAACACTGTCTTTTTGAGTTCCATCAAAGATGTAAGGAAAAAGTAAATACACGATCTGTAATGAGGAAATTTACAATCTTTTGTGTTAAAGTATTGTCTTGCTGAAAAAACAAACTGTTTCTCAGACAGAATCTAAACCCCAGATTGGAAAAAAAAAAACTGCTCAGGTTAGAGACCCCCAAAGTCTCTGCCATATGCTCTATTTACACAGAACTGGGCAACCACACAACATAGAGACAGCAGTAAGGACTTATGGAAAAAATTCTCAGCTTTTGCACTTGGTTTTCTTTTTATCTGTTCATTGACTTTCATTGTCTTCTAAGTTTTGATCTGTAAGCGTTAGCTCTGAACACTGCTTTCATCTCAGTTGTTTTCAATTCTGTGTTTTCTCTTTCTCCCTCACCAGACGATGGGAGATGGATGCTATTCCTGGCTTCTTTTCTCAAACTTCTCATATTGTTCATGAGAACATAATACGTTGCCGAAGCTCTATTAATTAACATATAAAGTATGGTATGTGGCATTTCAAAGCCTGCTCCAACTCTCATCCCAAAGAGTAGAAGCTGTCTTATGTAACTTCCTGACCCTGTCTAATGCTCATGTGTAAAAAGTGAGAGGTAAATAGGTGAGAGGTGAATTTAAATTCATGTGTGAGAAAAGGATCCTGGACACAATGGAGATTTATGTGGTACAGACTATTAATACAGATCCATTAACCTTCCCTATAGGAAACAAAGCTCTGAATTATATGCTGGGTACCATATCTGAATCAACCAAAGATCAAACTATGCTTGATTTGCCTCCACATGTGTTAACACATCTTTTTTACTTTCTGCAAATGAAATAAAGAACCACCTAATTGAATTTTAGAATTAGAATAAGGCAAATATGTACATTAAAGTACTGTAGAGATATTCTGTTTAACAATTTGCAACTACTTGCTTGTTTTGCTTTTATTTCTTAGATACTTCAAGTTCCATAATAGAATGTTTCTCAGCTCAAATGTATGAGGTAATTATAATGATTAATAGTAATTCCATGTACTTGATCCACATTTTGGGGCCTCCTCTAGAACCCTTACCTAAGGAATTTGGTTACTGTATTAGGCCTGTTTCAAGAAAAATGAAATGGAAATGATCCTAAGTGTAAGTTGCTGGCTACTTTTTCTGTTTGAAAAGTTGTCTAAAAGATCTTAGAAAGAATTGTCATAGCTTTTTTTGCCTGATATGTACCCATATCCAACAGATAAAGATGGGAGTAGGTAGTGTAGGTATATAAATTTTTAAAAAAATGAATTTCCTGTGATGTCACAGGTAGTAAGTAAGCTTGCATAAACCGCTGTATAAGTCATTACCCCCACAACGCAAGTCACAACCTTTAATTCTCTAATTGTCTTCCTCCAAGTTCTGGAGAGTGAATCAGCCATTTGGCATCCTGCCTCACTTCTGACGAACTCAGAAGTATTTCTATAGCAGCTGCCACACATTTTTGGGAGGTGGGGAAAAGAAGGGGTGTAGTTGCCGCTATGAGTCATGAGAGAATGAGAAATCAAGGGCAAGGTGAAAGATGAGGTGGATATCCAAAATGTATTTCACAAGGTGTAGTCAGAGGATAAAAAAAAAAAAAAAAAAAAACCAGAAGCCAAATTTCTTCAAAAAGCTTTTGAAAGAATTAGTAATTAAATAAATGTTTAATGACTGCTCTTTACTTCTAAAGCCATCTTTTTTTGAACTTTCTCACAAAGAAGCACTCACAAGCACATATACAGTTGGGAGAAGGAGAAAAAACAGCTCTCATTTCAAATCCCTCTATGGCAAATACACATTTCCTGTGATTTTTCCATGATTATTCTATCACACAGCTAAATTTAACATTTTGAATAATTAATTATAGATTAATTAAATGAAATCAAGCTTTTCAACTCCATGCTTGGCCATCAAACAATGCACAGTCTTAGAAGAATTAAACACCAAGAATACAGTTTGGTTACTGATAAGAAAAAACATTTTTTTTTTGAAGTGCAATCAGAACCCAATTTTTAGTACAACACATGCAATTTAATTCTTTTACATGAATTTACAATGTGTATTTGAAGATTCTCAAAATCATGTGGTGGTATATAGGTCCAAGGGTTTAACCCGACAGATCTAATGAGAATACAGAAATCATTGATTGCGGCATGAAGGCTCCAAGAACATTAGCTCAGCGCTGGCCAAAGTAACAGGCTTAGAATTTAGCCAGTAAATCTCAATATTTTGGAAGATTTTTATGAATCTGTTGGGAACCCATATCAAATTAAAACTTTTTTTATAAGTCAGTAACCTTCTTAAAATTTTTAGCTCCCAAGAAAACCTTTAGAAAGGTCTTCCTTACCTTAGTTATTTTTGAAGTTTCTATTTTTCAAGGCCTGACTAGCCACTAAGCCTAAGAGAAAGAAATAAAAAAGACTTTTCACAAGAAGTTTCTTGTGTTTATGGATAAGGGAAGTGTTTGGCACAGTAGCACTGCAGAGTGGTCAGTAGCACTGGCTACCATTCCAGCTTGGTCAGAATCCTAGTTCTGCCTCCTCCTTGCTCCATTCCCACAGATGTCTTTCAACCTCTCCCTGCTTCACTGTCTCCATCCTTAAAATGAAAGTAGAGGATTTACTTACCTGATAACATTGTAGAGATTCAGTAGAAAATTCTTAGAACAGTGCTAAGCACATAAAAAGCTCTTCAAAAATGTACACTTCAAAGAAACATGGAGGCCTAGATAGATTATTGACTTTTTCCTGGTTACACAGCAGTCGAGCTAAGATTTGAACCCATGTCTCTGAATGCTGATCTACAAGCTCAGACTTGGTTTGCTCATCATTATTTCCCCCCAACTATGTGACTATGCTGAGTAATTGCTGGAAATTAATTTAGTACCTCTGCCAAATTGGAAAGTTTTACTTAAAACTTTAAATGAATTTTTATTACTTTGTTTGTTTTTAAATACACAGTTTAATGAGATAAGTAAATTCTTCTAAAATATTTAAACTTGTTAAAATACGAAAAGGAAATGAGTAGAAGCTTAGAATACTGACTAATACTGTGACTAATGGATTGTTCTTTCAGGGGTCTGTCTTACCTTCAGGCCTCTAAGCCTTTGAAGGGTTGTTCTGAAGGCCATGGTATTATTTGTAACATAACATAACCGTATTTTCTGTTCCAGCAAATTGATGGGGCCAAAAGTCAATAAAATAATGTTATTGTTGTTAGTTTACTGTCAAAGTCCCTTGGGTCTCAACAAAATATTCGCTGACATGTGACTATTGAAGACTCTGTCTCCTCACAGAGTTATCACAACCATCGTAGGTTGCTAGTATTTTTTCTCAAAGATGTATTTTTGACCCTGAAAAAGGAAGTTGGCTGCGACACAAACTCCTAGCCAAACAAGATTGTATTTTCAATTGCTACAGGATAAGACAAGCAAACAATAGATGTGATGAAACCCAAGTCCCGGAAGAAATGGCACAGTGGAAAATGTCAATTACTGAAGATTCTTTTTTCAAATGACTCACTCCAATGAGATAAAGGCCGTTAGTTTTCACTTACTGGTGGTCTGCAGGCACAACCCATCATAAAGCCTTACAGCAAGTGCTCTGAATAGTTCCGTAAATTATCCACTAAACCTGGAAAATGCCCGCGAATGCCATCTTGGGATCTAGTCTGAATGTGACTCATTCTCTCACATGTAGTTTTTCTGTAAAGAGAACAAATGAATTTATAACAAACATATTTATTTCCATTCACCCCACTCAGCCTAACTTCCCAGAAATTCTAGCCCAACCTAGACTTCTCATGATGAATGGGCTCTCCAGGTCTGATGACTGGTATAACAAAATCTGAGTAAGAGTTTGGACCACTGTCCTTTCACCCTAAAGGGGATCTACTTGACATAGAAGCTTAAATAACTGATTACTCCATTTGTTCCAGGACACAACTTTCTCCAGAAAAATGATAAACTGACCTGAAAGCACTTTTAAAAAGAAATCTGCCCTTTAGTAAAGGTAACCGAATTTAACAATAATTATCCTTATTCAAAACTCAATGTCCAGATTCTACATAGTTACCCTGTCTCTCAAGCTACCTGTATAACTTTTTACTAAAGGTTCTGGAACAATCACAAGGTGCAAAGTTCATAGTTATTGCTGTTTATAGAATCCAAAGAAAAAGAAACAAGCCCAACTTCTTGGAAATATAAGTACCACAGGAAATATAAGTTACCTTAAAAGACTGTAAGGATTGAATGCTTAAGTTATTTTAAAATGAATTACAGATTTTTAAAAATAAGACTATTCATATTTCCAAGGAGTTGGGTTTGTTTCTATTTAAATAAAACAACACAAAATAGTATTGCTATAATGATGTAGAATGTGTGAATAATGACAAGGATTGGGAATGCATTAAGAGTTATAGGAAGATATAATATATAGAATTTCCTATTATATATAATTGAAAAATAATACATATAATTGAATACGTGGCATTGAAAAATCATATATATTATAGGAAACTTCAAATAAAGTATGGAATTTAATTACAGAAAACAACAAATGTAATAGATCATTTAACCACTCAATTATCTCAAATTGCAAATATTTATTGCTATATAGTTGACCTTCATTCCATATACCTGAGTTGGAGATATAATGCTCAAAAGGACAAGCTTATCCCCTGCCCTTTTAAAGTTTACAGTCCAGTGGAAATTTAGTCAAGTTAACAAGCAATAACGTTATCACTCGGTAAGTGCTATCATGCGAGACATGCACAGAGGGCTCAGGGAACACATAGGATGCAAATTTGTGAGTTTTAGGTGACTCTTTGGAAGAAAAGTAGGAAACTCTGTTAATGGTGTAGAAGTAGTCTGGCACAGAGACAGGAGTCAAGAAAAGAAAAGGAGATTCCAGGTATGCAGAGCAAATACCAAGAAGGTGGAGAGTATTCATTTTGGAGATGGTCAAGGATGCCTCTAAAAAGTCTCAATTCAAGCCCCAGCGTACTCTGACATGACCTATGAGATCACAGGAGAAGCAGTTGGCAGTTATCTTTACCTAAGTGTGGCACTCTTGATCCCAAAGATTATTATAGTCAGACACATGGGAGTACAGTCAGAAGTATTCTGATACCGATGACTATAAATATACAGAGTTGGAAGTTAAACATCTCATTTGAACACCATTGAAGATGTCACACAAAAATGGTGGAGTGCAAAATCACCCCAAAGTGTTTAAATCTCTAAATCAGGTGTCATATACAAAGGAAGTGACAAAGTTCTTCCAAAGAGTGTCGCATGTATTCCCTTTGTTGGCTAAAACTTTCTTCTTCCCCAATCACTTATGCAAAAGATATTATTGTGCACATATGCTAGATAATAGGAAACACAAAAGGATTGGATGGCATAGATTTTAGCCCCCAAATGGATTACATTTCTTTCGGGAAAGATCAATTGATATAAAAAAGTAAGAGAGTAACTAGTTAATATCTAGTGTAACTAATATAGTTAAAAACTACATTTGCTCTATAGACCAACAGTGTCTGATTACTAATGACTAAGATATGTTTTCCTTAAAAAGGAAAATTGTGTAGAATGAGAGGGATTTGGACTGGTGGGAGAACTGAATAAGACAGGCATATTCATAGTGTACGCCTGGGTCCGTGAGCCTGTCTAAAACCAAAGAAACACTTAAGGAGTTAAAAAAACAATTGCTTTGAATTGGTAGGTTGAGATGAGATAGTGGAGAAATTTGAAAAATAGGAACCATGCAATTTAAGGAAAAGACATTGAGGAGTGTTGAGTTGGAGACTGTAGAAACAGTCTTTACTATTCTAGCAATGCTAAGAAAGGAAAATATAGAATAAAAAATTCCACAGCCACTGAAATCAACAGAGAGACATTTTTAGGCATATGTGGCTGAGTGGTAAGATCTTAGATGTGAAATAAAAAATAAGAGTCAAAGGCATTTTAAAAGAAAAAAATAAAAACTTCATTTGAGACTACTATCTGGATAAAGATAAGAACATGAAAAGTAGGAAAGAGATGAAAATGACAGTGACTATGCCAATAGTGACTTCAATTAATAGAAGTGGGAAAGAAAGGTAGAGTGAGAAAAATGGTAAGTTTGGTTCTGTTGCCATTGAGCTTAATAATAAGATGTTCAAGTAGAAATATTTATGTAGATAGTTAAAAAAAAATGTCTTATAGAGCAAGTGAGAAGAAGACAGGTTTGGAGTCATAGGAGATACTTTTACATAGGTTTCCTATGGAAAAGGGTAGAATAGTGATTATTTTAACTTTTTGTTTATAGCAGAATTCTTACTCCAAACAAAACCTAAACCAAATTCCAAGTCTTTTTTTGTTTTTATAAACAGAAGAGAGAGACACTTTGCAGGAGAGAAGATTTTAGAGCTTCTTTTTTCGCTAAATTCTTTACTGCATGATATACGGGGACTAGGAAATACAAGTAGGAGGACATTCATTGGAAAAAGTCGAACCAGACCAAGAGAATTTCTTTAATGGAAGCAGGCAAGGCTGACAATGATTGGAACAAGCTGGGAACCACCCCGAAAGACCCAAGAAAGAGCTGAGTGAGCAGTGTAGACAGTCAGCACAGAAACGTGCTGGACTATCTTCAAATGAAGCTGGAAGTCAAGAGCCCAGAGAAAAGTCATCCTGAGTCACAGTGCACAGGTAGGTCAAACAAGGCAGTGGGTCAGAACCAGGTGGGCAGTTCCGAAACCAGAAGCTCAACCCTAGCTAAAGGTCGGAGAGGAAGTGTGGAATCAGGAAACCCAGGCTTAGCCAGCTGGGTATTGTTGGTGTTGAGAATTAGTCTCCAGTTCACTAGGGCACTCATTTATTCATTCATACAAAAAACATGGGCCCAGTGCTCTGCTAGGCCCTGGAACCCCACAGGGAGAAAGAAAAAGGCATAGTTCTCTGTCTTCATGCACTATGCAAGGAAATTGCTCAGATTCCAGAAAATTCTTCTCTCAAATCCCTTCTACTTCAAAGATACTTCCTGTGACCAGTGTCCATTCAACTCCACACTGTGAATTATACACTTTAAAAGAGTGAATTTTATGATATGTGAGTTATATCTCAATAAATCTTTTTAAAAACCTAGCCTTGCCACTTTCAACTGTGTGACTTGGGACAAATTATTTAATCTCCATATGGCTCAGTTTCCTCATCTGTACAGTGGGGATAGTAGCAGCACTTACCTCACTGGATAGTTGTAAGAATTAAATAAATTAATGCACATCGGACTTACAAGAGCATGTGTCACATTCCCAGTGCTAGATACATTTTGGCTTTTATTGGTAATATTAGTAGGAGGAGGAGGACCTTTCACTTAGTTGAGAGCATGCAGTAAATAAAATTAAATTATTAACATTTCCTATGACATGCACAAAAAATCTTTGTAAATGTCAGTTTAAATGATGCGTCATATTTTCTCAACTATTCCTCCATTGTTGGATCTTTAGGTGGTTTCAAGTTAGCAGCTATTTAAATTATGCTACATTAAGCATATTTGTGTGCAGTTTCTTTTCTTTAATTATTCCCTTAAAATAGATTCTCAGAAATGGAATGACTGTTTCCAAGGATATGACATCTTAGAGATTCTATATAAGAACAGCCAAAAGTTTGTTTAAAAAGCCTGTTGTAATTTAGTCTGTCTCATGCTACACATGTACGAGATTGCCTGTCACTGTACTGTCAACTATGCCGAGTGATCTCTATTTTTACAATCTCTGCTAATTGTATCTCACTGTTCTTTTAAATTGCATTCAGCTCATTGTTATTGAGGTTGAATATTTTTTCAACATTCTTTTTGTTTTGTTTTTGATCATTTATCCATCTAATTCTCAGAAAAACTGAGAAAACTTTAGGTGTTTTCTTAGCTCTTTTTATACACTGACTATATATCTTGCTATTTTATAAAATACAACTTGAATTAAACAAAATTCTTAGCATAGAATGAGAACGAAGGAGCTAGTTTTCATTCATGACTCATGTGGGTTTTGAGGTGCTTATATACATAACTGCAATGAACTTTTTTCCTCTTAAAAATCTAGTTCCAATTTCTACTTTTCTGTCACTGTTCTTTAACAGAAAATGGTTCTTGGAGGATTGGACAATATTTTGTTGGTGAGAAATTCTAACCAACAAGAAGTACATTTTGAGATTGTATATGATCCCTTATTTCAGTGAAAGGTCTACCTGGGGAAATGAAAGCACTAAGTTTTTAATGTGGCGGCACCTCTTTGACTATAGAGGTCTTTTAAAATTCTTCTTTCAGAAGGCATCTTGCTTTCACCCCAAGATGTCCAAAGCAGAAATCCAGAACTGCTCCTGTCAAAGCCCCTGTCCCCATGACTCTGATCTCTCTCTCTCTTTTATTTTTATAGCTGGGTTCTCAGGGATTGTCCTGGAATGTGAAGTGAATACCCTCACATTTAATCACCCTTCAGATAAACCTCATCTGGCTTGGCAGCTATAATTTTAAAAAGCTCACTTGTTTTAATGACTGCTTTATCACTACAAAACTGAGATGTGTGACTAGCAAACCCTCCACAATATAGAGCTGTGCCCTTTTTGTTGAAACACTCGCCGCGTTTTATTAATCAAGGAATGTTTGTTTAGCAAATCGCGGATTTTTATGAGCTATGATACATGGTTCGACATCATGTAACATTTCCATGGATTTCTAAACACAAAGCCATCGTTAAAGAAGCAAAGATAGCCAGGTTTATTTGTAAAGAAACATAATTAACTCTTAGCACAAGGTGGCATTTATTTAACCAGGACAGGCTTTGGGAGCGGGGAGTGTTTTTTGAAAATGGCGGTCCATTTTGTAAAAGCAAAAACTCTATGTTGTTGGAGATAAAAGTTTTGCTAATGTTTTGTTGTTGTTTGTTTTGTTTTGTTTGTTTGTTTGTTTACCAAAAGTGCTTTGGGTTTTGTTTTACTTTATTTTGTTTATCTATTTCATACCTTGTCTGTCTTCATTGAGGATATAGGGCAGAAGTGAGTGGAGGTGATGAGAGGGGCGGGAGGGGGCCACTGAACTGGGATACATTGTACTGATGACAAAAATGGAATTGATAGAGCGCCTGTAGAGGCTAATGAAAATTAAGTATACTCCTCTTTCACAGTTATTGAAGAGGACGGTTGAACTGAATTTGAACTTATTTAGATGTTGATTTTAGTCCTGGATGTAAAGGAATGGATTTATTCAGTTTTTAAAGCTTAGCATCTAGAAACAAAGGAGTCATAGACCCATTTATTTAATTGACCTATATACATACAAGTCCATCATTGTGCCGCATAAGGAAGATTCAAACATGATGAAGACCAAATTCCTGCTTTTACATTTACTGTTTCTTTCTTTGTCCCTCCCTCCCTCCCTCCCTCCCTTCCCTCCTTCCTTCCTTCCTTCCTTCCTTCCTTTCATTCAATTTCCATACTAAAAAAGCAGTTATAAGAGAATAGACGAAGGACCCTGGGAGGATAGGGGAGGATGTTCCCATAAAACATTAAACTCCCTTGACCTCAGTTTCCTTTATGATAAAAAGGAAGTAACAATACATAGCACATAAGGGGATTCAAGAAATAAGTGAAATGTCTTCAAATATCTTAGTTTGGTCTGCTCAAACTAGGCACTCAATAAATAAAGGTTAAAAACTTTGTCTTTCATTAGACAGAAAAGGGTAGAAGGGTTTTACCAGGCAGAGGGGTTGTCTTGAATAAAAGGCACCAGGACAGGAGATTTTGCTCAGAATCATTAATGCTTCATTATAGCTCTTTCTCAACAAGGAGATGGTACAAGATAAAGATAAAGATAAAGAAGTAGGCAACTCTTAAGGGCTTTGTTTTCTCTGCTTAGGAGCTTGGATGAGATCTTAGAAGAGAAGAAATCTAACCAGGGAAGCCGTGTGTACAGAAGCAGAATGAAGCTGAAGTCCAGATGATCAGTTAGGAGTCTATTAGAAGAATGTGAGCCAATGAGAGGTTAAGCTATGACAGTATCAGAAGGGGTAGAGATTTATGGATTTTTAAGAGAAAAAAATAGGCCTTGTATAAAATAGGTGTTCAACAAATCTTATTTCAAACATGGGTAATCAATACAGTACAGAGTATCGGTCTTCTCTAATACTGCCACCCTCCCCGTCACTTTCTGTGTCACCTCATCCACGGGGTAAACTGAGAAATGTGAATGGTTGCTTGAGCTTTAATTGTTTCACTAGCTCAGTTGAGAAAGGATGGTTCCTAAGATTCCACTTTTATTATAAGCCTGATATACAATGAATCCCCTTTGTTTTCTATAGGAAAGAGTTCCAGCCTTTACTGAGCACACTGACCCTATGAGGTAGATGTTATTCTGCCACTTCACAGATGAGAATCTGAGGCTCAGGGAGATTTGGCAACTTGGCCATGATTGCATAGTTAATATGGGACAGAACCAGAATTCAGAGTCAAATTTATATAACTAAAAATGTTTAAAATTTCCATCTCAAGATACTGCCTGAATATAATCAAAGACTTTGATTCTCAACAAGTTTCAACACCAAAATCATTAGGGGATGTTTTCATTATTATTTAAATGCATTTTCTTTCTTTAAAAGGTTTTTATTAAAATATAGCTAACATACAATAGTGTGTGAGTTTCAGGTGTACACCATAGTTATTCAACATTTATACACCTACAGAAGTGATCACCAAGATAAGTCCAGCAACCATCTGACACTGAACGACACTATCATGTTACTGACTATATTCCATATATTGTACACCACATTCCCATGTCTTACTTGTTTTATGCCTGGAAATTTGAACCTCCTATTCTCCTTCACCTTTTACCCAATTTTTTGATTTTTCAATTGCAGTTGACATTCAATACTATTTTATATTAGTTTCAGGTATGCGGCATAGTAGTTAGACATTTATGTAATTTACAAAGTGATCTCCCTGTCTAGTCTAGTACCTACTGGCACTATACATGGTTTTTACCATATTATTGACTGTATTCTCTATATTTTACTTTACAAAGGTTTCTTTTCTTTCTTTTTTTTTTTTTAAGTAGAAATATCTAGGTACTATCATAGATTCACCAAATTAGAAATTCCTGGGGAAAAATAGGGGCATCTATGTTTTTATGAATTTCTGAGAAATTCTGATGTGTAAGCTGAGTTGAAAAGTTACTTCATGGAGTTAAAAACAAAGTTTTGCCCACAGTGGAAAGTTAAATGAAATAAAGGGATTCGCATCCTTGCTTATTGGTTGGGAGGATTATGAATACTTATGTCTAGGCCTCATGTTCACTCTTACAGGCATACAGTACGGTATCAGAAACAATGAGCTACAGTGGGGCAGAAAGAATTAAGTCTCATACCTTCTCATTCTAGATTCACTGACAAGTAAATGTGGTGCATAGTACTCCAATAAATTTCAACTCACCTGTAAATCGATAGATGGAAAAGGAAGTTAACATTTCAAAGAGACATACAGAAAAGAAATATATTCTTTCTTGGTCCTCTTCAGTAGATGCCACAGTAAGCTTATTGCAATTCTTTCATTAATTTCCTCTATATCAAGAATCTAAACTAAAAGCTCTACGTTTGGAGTCAAAATTTTTCCTTTTCCTCTACCTTGTTTCACATGGCTAACTCCTATTCAACCTCTATGAATCAACTCAAAGGAAGCCTTCCCTGACCTCCATGCTGTTTTATGAGCCTCTCTTTTATGCTGTTTTCCCATAGTGTCTTATGTCTATTGTTATCATAGCCTTAAACACACTGTAGTACTGTCACGGCTTGTATTGTCTGTCTCTGTCTAGATTATAAGGTCCCTGAGGCAAAGGCTGTTTCATATTCCACCTTAAAGCCTCAGACCCTAACACGGAGCCTAGCAAGAATAAATAAATGCTCAGTAAATATTTGTGGAATGAATAAGAAAAGAAAGGGAGGAAGAGAGGGAAGGAGGGAGACAAAGGTAAGGAAGAAGGGGAAGAAGGAAGTAGGGATGGTGGAGTAGAGAGGGAGGGAAGGAAGAAAGAAATAAGGAAGGAAAGAGGGAAGGAAAAAAGGAAGGAGGCTAGAAATTTCCTTTGAAGATTATTGTCAATATAACTCCTCTTCGACCTCAGTGGCTGAAAGATAAAATGTATATTGCAAAACAACCATTCTAATAATGAAAAATAAAGAAGCAATTGGCAAATATGAAACCTCAGATTCTTAGTAATGTAATAAAGTTGAAATTTCTTACAAGGTTTCTTTTATTATTGCATATGAATTACCTTTTTTACTCCAACCAAATTATAGATATTAATGGATAAGAAAAGGCAACAACGCCCCCCAGAGGCCAAAAGCAGAAGCTTGGGAAGCAGCCAGATTTCCTTCCTCCTGACAGAGTGCTGGGGACCTCCATAGAGAAATGGCTAAGAAAAATGACAGGCTCCTGCACAGAATAGTAATTTGAAGGCTGAAGGTAGAGGGTAGGGTATAAAGCAGTGTTCAAGAGACTATTGTTTCCACACTACTTGTTTATTTCTGGGGTACTAAATGTATTTAGTAATTCATAAAATTTGGTTTTAGTGACTGCAAATGAGCAGCAGCACCAAAGGGATGACAAAAAACCTAAATTATATAAAACAAAAATATTCCACATGAGTTTCATTAAATATTTAATTTTACTTGAAATATTTAGTTTTACTATTAGACATTCTGTAGATATATAAAGCGCTGGGTCCACATCCACAGAAGTATTCACTCCTTACAGGTGAGGACTGGGTTTTCTATTGCTGAGTCCTAATTAGTGCCAGAGTACTTGGCACAGAGCAGTTGGTAAACCAATGTTTACTGAATAAATGAATGAATGTATACACATGCCTATCTATGTCATTAAGATGAAACTAAGAAATATAGATAAGTGTTACTGCTTACAAGTAAAATTCTTCAGCTGACTAATGTGCATCCATTACTTCTTGATTGGGAAACTTTGGGCTGAGCCTTCTGATCTCAGCATCATTGTTTAGTGTGCTTTCTTATTAAGAGGTTAAAACAGCAAAATAGTATTAACAATAATTATCCTTGGAAATAAGAGTAAGCTCAAGCACAATTTAGTGCTTACTAACAGCCCATGAGGAAGACAGGAATCATCAAAAATAAGTAACTCATTAGGTTGAGAGAGTAATTGTAACAGAAACACTATCTCCTCATCTGCCAAGTATTAGTCAGCCGATGGACTTCCGCTGTCACTCTCATGCGTAGAAGCTCTCCAGGGTTTTGCCGCCTCCAGTCTCCTGCCCAACCTTTGCTCCCTTCAGCTCAGCATTACTTCTCTAAGGAAGTACAGGTTGTCGGGGACTTTCTTGCCTCCTTATTGTGCCCTATAAATGGCCCTGAGTCTCTCTCCCTTCCCTGCTGTCACAGAAGATGGAGAGCTCCCTCCTTTGACAGAGCAGCACTCTATATCCCATTCTTTAGGAAGAGGCCAAAGCTCTCACTCAGCTCCAGTGCTATACTCAGCTCCTCAACCTTGCCCAAGCTGCTTCTATCCTTAAAAATCTCTCCTTGACCACTTTTCCTTACCTAGTTCTCTCCTGTCCTCCTCAAATTTTCCAAAAGAAAAGCCAACACAACAGATTTCTTTTTCCACCCCTTCCAATCACCCCTCCATCCACGGCATCTTGGTTCTGTGTCCATCATTCCATCAAAACTACAGTGATAAATATTGTCAAGGACTTTCACATTCATAGGCCAGTGAGCTGATTGTTCAGCAGCTCTCTTTCTCGACTTCACTCTCCACATCTCCCGCTGTTACCTTTCCTCCAGTAGCTTAGTATTCAGAAAGGGTATGTTACACAATCTCCCTCTCTCATTCTACTCTGCGCTCCCAGTTAGAGTGGTTTACCCTTGTATATCAAACAAATTTCTGCTTATTCACTTTTAAACTATATTCTAATTCATTTATTTATATCTCCGCCTTCCCTTACAGATTATGAGCTTCTTGCAAGCAGAGAACATGTGTGATTTGTCTTTGTCTTCCAAGCGCCTGACACAGTAGAACTTGGCACATGGAAAGTGACCCACAAAACTTTAATAAAGGAAGAAAGAAAAGGATTAAACGGATATCTAAATATATCCAAAGAATTTATGTATATTTATTGATTTATAATGTCTGCATACGTAATACAAATAAATAGAAGGGTTATCCTATATCAGAGATGGCTCTGTGTTTTAGACATCACAGAATTTCAGGGCATTGAGTTACCTTAAAAATAAAAGTGAAGTAAGAGAGGGACAAAAAATTAAAGTTATTTGTTAAAACCCTCACAACTAATTAGTGGAAAAACTAAATTAGGAATCCACAACTCCATATCCAATACTCTTTTTTATTATGCTTTATATTTATTTCCTTAAATATTAATAGGTTAATTAACTAATCAATAAATATTTTAAAATTAATATTGTTGAATGATGACTAAGTGTCAGGATTGTCCCAAGTGCTCAAGAAATATAACAATCATGGTGCCTGTTCTCATGAGGCAGACAGAGAATATATCAACTCAAATAATAAAATTTCAGATGGTAACAGTTAAGAAAAATGAAGCAATATGATAGAATGCTAGTGGCTGCAGAAGTAGTGCATTTTTTTAGATGGGCTGGTAATAAAAGGCTTCTCTGAGTTGATGATATTTGAACAGAAAATTGAATTATATTTTGAATGATTTAAGGAACACTCCATGAAAAGATATAGGGGAAAAACAAGAAAAAGACCCTGAGATGTGAATGATCTTGATGGGATTGTAGGAGTCATGAAAAATAGAAGTAAAACATGATGTCAGTGATTCTGGCATAGGTCAGAACATGGAAGGTCTCGGAGACCACCACAGTAAAGATTTGGATGTCACATTCATGTTACAGATTTGAGGATAGGGAATAATGCAATCTGATTTCCATTTTGAGAGTCTAGCTATTGGAGGAATAGATTGTAAGGAGGCAAAAGAAGTATGGATATCAGCTAGGAGGCTATTGCAAGAGTCCTTATGAGAGCTGGTCAGGTTGCAAAACGATCAGATGTGGATGCATTTTGAAGGCAGAGCTGATTGACTCCTCTTAGGTTGGTTGGATGGAGGATACAGGAAAAAGGGGAATCAAGAGAGAATTCTGAGGGTTTATCCAGACAAACCAAATCAATGGTGATGTCATTCACCGAGACAAGGAGTGAACAGGTTTGATGAGTATGAAAGGAAATCAGGAATTCCATTTGGGGCATGTACAGATTGATATATTTTGGACATTTAGTCAATAGGTCATTGTATCTCATATCTGCTGCTGCTAAAAGTGGTTCAGTGTTGTGGGTATTTTTAAATTTTTGCTCCATGTTATTAACCCATTGACCAATGCTCAGAAGATAAAAAGTTCGCTTTTCAGATGAAAAGCACTCTCTCAATCAGCCAGGAAAACAGGAGGCATTCAAAGCCAAGCATCAGATCAACATCTACGAATTAGCTTATATCTTAGATTACATAAAAGGAACCCCACAGTACAAAACACATCTTCACTTTGGCCTCCCGCTGTCCCTTTAACTTTATTCATGAGGGTCCTGTTCTGGCCCTAGATGAAGAATTGAGCAAATCCATTACTTTTCTAGGTACTCTTTAATAAAATTTCAGATCAATTTTAATCATAAGAATAGTCTTAATTCAGAAACATTTAAAATGTCCAAATCTATGCAATCGTCAAAATTCTGAGCTTAGCTTTAAATTTTCTCCCATTCTCCAGCTCAGCACTGGTTCCAGCAACTCTTGCTCAGCTCCAGGGACCAAGCAGGGGAAGGATGGGGGATGTAAAGAAATGGAGAGGCCCTCACTTGGGTGAGGAGAGACTTCAGGCTCCCTAGGTGGCAGGAAGCTAAATCTGTCTCTCTCATGGGGCAGTCTTCGAAAAACCTCTTGCACTACCCTGACCAAGGCGAATACTGCTCTTGGAGGACTGGTCACTTGTACCTCCTTTCTCAGTCCTTGGGCATCCAGCAGCCCACCCCTTTCACTCTTTGGAATTCCTGATAGGAGTCAAGTTCTGTCGAAAGTCCCTTTCAGTCTACCAGGATTAGGTGGGGCACGGGATGTCTGTACCTCCCAACAGAGAACTCACTACATAATCCTCTGACTGGCCCTCCGAAGCTCGTTTCTAGACTAGGATTTGGATGATAGAAACCCCATTATTCTGCTACTAAAGAAAAAAGATACATACATTCTATAATTCTCTTTGTTAATCTCATAGCCACAATCCCGTCCGCACGCTCTCTCATCTCTGACCCCCTTTTGTAGCTGTGATCTAACTGAAGTGTCCAAAGGTTTTGGATAAGTTCTTTTGGGGACCCTTTTTTTTTTCTTTTTTTTTGTAATAAGCATCTAAAGCATAGGAAATCAGCCTCACACTCACCTGGATAACTGATGCCTAGCTGCATGGATGTATGTGTTAGCATCTCCACAGGAAGTAAGGCAGAGGGCTTCCGTCTGAGCCTTCTGAGACTGGGTCCCAATCAAAACTCCCTTTTCTTGTGCACCTTTTATGACCTGCTTCCCTTTCCTTCATTTGCCCAGTACTTACCAACTTTTATCAACTGTTTACAGTAGTTAAAAAAAAAAAACTAACTACAAACATAGCCTTCAGAGTAGTTATTTAATCAAGAATGTGGTTTCTATAAGAGCATCATTTCCGTATATCTCTCTATTCTTGTTTGAAGTCCTCTCTGTGCCTGTTCCTTTTGCCCATGTAACAGCTGAAATTATTGCGCCCTCTTGTGGTAAAATCTAAGTCCTGCAGAGTGAGAGACCTGCTGTCTGGCTTTTAGACTATTTCCCACCTATAATTTACTTCCTAGAGGATGTTTGAGTCTACCTTATTCGTGGTGAGTCTAAACTTGAGTG
>NW_011888837.1:3205908-3215186 GCF_000151845.1 Pteropus vampyrus
ATGAAAGGAAATCAGGAATTCCATTTGGGGCATGTACAGATTGATATATTTTGGACATTTAGTCAATAGGTCATTGTATCTCATATCTGCTGCTGCTAAAAGTGGTTCAGTGTTGTGGGTATTTTTAAATTTTTGCTCCATGTTATTAACCCATTGACCAGTGCTCAGAAGATAAAAAGCTCGCTTTTCAGATGAAAAAGCACTCTCTCAATCAGCCAGGAAAACAGGAGGCATTCAAAGCCAAGCATCAGATCAACATTTACGAATTAGCTTATATCTTAGATTACATAAAAGGAACCCCACAGTACAAAACACATCTTCACTTTGGCCTCCCGCTGTCCCTTTAACTTTATTCATGAGGGTCCTGTTCTGGCCCTAGATGAAGAATTGAGCAAATCCATTACTTTTCTAGGTACTCTTTAATAAAATTTCAGATCAATTTTAATCATAAGAATAGTCTTAATTCAGAAACATTTAAAATGTCCAAATCTATGCAATCGTCAAAATTCTGAGCTTAGCTTTAAATTTTCTCCCATTCTCCAGCTCAGCACTGGTTCCAGCAACTCTTGCTCAGCTCCAGGGACCAAGCAGGGGAAGGATGGGGGATGTAAAGAAATGGAGAGGCCCTCACTTGGGTGAGGAGAGACTTCAGGCTCCCTAGGTGGCAGGAAGCTAAATCTGTCTCTCTCATGGGGCAGTCTTCGAAAAACCTCTTGCACTACCCTGACCAAGGCGAATACTGCTCTTGGAGGACTGGTCACTTGTACCTCCTTTCTCAGTCCTTGGGCATCCAGCAGCCCACCCCTTTCACTCTTTGGAATTCCTGATAGGAGTCAAGTTCTGTCGAAAGTCCCTTTCAGTCTACCAGGATTAGGTGGGGCACGGGATGTCTGTACCTCCCAACAGAGAACTCACTACATAATCCTCTGACTGGCCCTCCGAAGCTCGTTTCTAGACTAGGATTTGGATGATAGAAACCCCATTATTCTGCTACTAAAGAAAAAAGATACATACATTCTATAATTCTCTTTGTTAATCTCATAGCCACAATCCCGTCCGCACGCTCTCTCATCTCTGACCCCCTTTTGTAGCTGTGATCTAACTGAAGTGTCCAAAGGTTTTGGATAAGTTCTTTTGGGGACCCTTTTTTTTTTCTTTTTTTTTGTAATAAGCATCTAAAGCATAGGAAATCAGCCTCACACTCACCTGGATAACTGATGCCTAGCTGCATGGATGTATGTGTTAGCATCTCCACAGGAAGTAAGGCAGAGGGCTTCCGTCTGAGCCTTCTGAGACTGGGTCCCAATCAAAACTCCCTTTTCTTGTGCACCTTTTATGACCTGCTTCCCTTTCCTTCATTTGCCCAGTACTTACCAACTTTTATCAACTGTTTACAGTAGTTAAAAAAAAAAAACTAACTACAAACATAGCCTTCAGAGTAGTTATTTAATCAAGAATGTGGTTTCTATAAGAGCATCATTTCCGTATATCTCTCTATTCTTGTTTGAAGTCCTCTCTGTGCCTGTTCCTTTTGCCCATGTAACAGCTGAAATTATTGCGCCCTCTTGTGGTAAAATCTAAGTCCTGCAGAGTGAGAGACCTGCTGTCTGGCTTTTAGACTATTTCCCACCTATAATTTACTTCCTAGAGGATGTTTGAGTCTACCTTATTCGTGGTGAGTCTAAACTTGAGTGATATGTCTTCTCAATGACCTTATTTAAATCTTAATGCTTCAGGTAATTTTTGCATGTGAAATAAATATTTTATCTGAAATTAATGTTAACATCCCATCTCAATTCCAAAGCCACTAAACAGATGTGCTGTTTTTCTCTTATTGTTGGCACCTTAAGACATTAAAAAGTAAGCCATGCTCCATTTTCCTGAACCACTTTACTTTTTAAAAATTTTGAATTAAACATTTTTTATTGTGATGTAATTATAAATTAACATTCAGTTGTAAGAAATAATACAGAGATATCCTATGCACTCTTTACTCAGTTTCCGCCAACGGTAACATCTTGCAAAACTATAGGATAATATCACAACCAGGTTATTGAGATTGTTAAAAATAAGGAATTCTCATCATGACAAGAATCAAGGTAGGGCACTTGATACATAAATGAAAAACAGAAAAGTGGGAATGAAAGCTCGGCATAAGAGTGTGGGCGGAGCTAGAGCTATATAGTCACGCACCACACAATGACATTCGGGTCAGTGGTGAACTGCATGTACCATGGGGGTCCCATAAAATTGAACAGAGCTGAAACGTTCCTATCGCCTAGTGCCTTCACATCTGTCATAACATCATAGCACAATAAACTTTGTGTAGCCTAAGTATACAGTGTTTTAAAAGTTTACAGTAAAGTTCAGTCATGTCCTGGGCCACTCACCACTCACCACTCATTGACCGACTCACCCAGAGCAACTTCCAGTACTGCAAATTTCATTCATGGTAAGTGCCCTTTTATCTTTTATACCGTATTTTTACCATACCTTTTCTATGTTGAAATATACAAATGTTTACCATTGTGTTACAATTCTATACAGTATTCAGTACAGCAACATGCTATACAGGTTTGTAGCCTAGAAGCAATAGATTATACCAAAGAGCCTAGGTGTGTAGGAGGCTATACCATCTACGTTTGTGTAAGTGCACTCTATGATGTTCACATAATGATGAAATCACCTAACAATGAATTTCTGAGAACATATTCCTTAAGTTGTTAAGTGACACATGACTATATACACACACATATATATATGATGTGTATATATATACACACAATAAAGCACACACTCACATACACATATATACCTTTTTTCTCCATTTAGTGATGGAGTAGAAATGTATACCATCTAAGTACATCTATTTTTATTTTAAGTAAAATAAACTGTAAAGAAACTTTAAGTCAGTTTTGCAATAGTACGTTATTTGGATGAGGATCAGGATAAACATGAAAGCTGAAAGCTAGAGTTCTTTCTACACTACATTCTGAGCCTACCAGGGAACAACTATAGCTAAGAAGCCCTGCAGCTAGCACTTCCTAAGATGGACAAAAATCCACATCCTTTAGAAACACATTTAGCTAAAGTAATTATAATTATCATCTTTAATGCCAATTCTCAGGACAGACTACAGATCAAACTGTTTGAAGAGTAGAGAGGTCCCTGGCAATGGTAAGGCTCAGGATTCAGGCAGCAGTTCTGGCAGCAAGACCAGGGGCACCAGGGGTAGCCAGTTAAAACAGATTGTCCTGAAGAAAGGGACTTTCACAGGAGAGATGTGAAATCTCATATTCAAGAAAAGACAGCCTGCTGCTGTCTTTACTTTTGCTAACCATGGACTAAAAATACCATGTGAACATCAACAAACTCGCACACCTCATCTATCTCTGTCTTCAGAGGAATGCTACCAAACCTGCAACCCATCTGGGGAACGGTCCAACCAGAGAAAGCAGAACTCCAGGAAGCCAAGAGGACAGGAAGGAGGCTTGGAAATCAGACAAAGATTTTCTACAGAGAAAAGATTTCACCAACATTTTAAAAGTGCCTTTTTAATTGGAAATGTGCAAATGCTTATGAAATGTGAGTATTTTCAAAGGCATCTCTATAGTAACTCTTCATTGAAAATAAAATTTGTCAGTAATTTCAGAAGTATTTTACATCCAGAGCTAGATGAAACAATTGTTTTCATGGACACTCACTTATACATAGTGAGAAACAGTAGAAGGAGTTTTACTAGAGATGGCAGATCTGGGAGCTCCACAGACCTGCAGTGGACAAGTCACTAGTCATTCATCCTTTCATAGTCTTTCCATATCAAATGCTTACATTTGCAATGTACTCTTTCAGTAATTATCTATGCTCTTCTTTCCTGCTCTGGAACAGAAGACTTAGATATAAACAATTTGAAATAATAGATATTTGTGTCTAATCTAATTGAAAAGCATAAGGTATAATTAATTTTACAGGAAACAGACTTGGAGATGGGGTGTAAGGTAAAGCTTTCTTTAAAATATTGATTTCCTTTGCAGAAAACTTCAAGGGCTCTTTATTTCCTGCCTGAATTGTCCTCATCTTTCATATCCAGCTTATCTTCTGTTAATTTCTATCTACCAGGGCTACTTACCTCCCCTATCTAAGAGACTAACACCAAAAATGTCCTCAATTCACCTGGGTTCAGCCAGTCATAGTCTTTCTCTGGGACTATTCCTCAAATTAACCCAAATGTGAATCCTAATTGTTACTTCTCTATTGTATTTAAAGATGTGTCCCAAATGTCAGGCATGCAGGAGGCTGCAAAGTACTTCACCCTGCAAGAGTAGTCTTCTTTAAGACATAAACAAAGGAAGCGAGATTCCCATATCACATACAGTGGGGCATCTGGTGTCTCCAAACATCCGAGAGAGCAGAGGACTTAAATTTTTCCTAGCCACCCTCTGTGCCCATCTGCCACTGAATTGTTGCTGCCCCTCTGCGTCCCATCTCCTGTTCATGCTGACCCTTTACCTCACTGTATCTACTCACAAGTAGACATTTCCCTGCTTCTGGAAGTTCCTAAAGTGCCACCAGAAGTCTGAGTGCAGAAGGAATCTACATCTCACTGCAGCGCAACAATCCACCTAAAATCCACATTAACCTCCCTGGCTCTTAAAGTTTTCTTCTTCATTCCTGCCACTAGGAACAACTCCTCCTCCATCACTTCCTCCTCCACGTCTTACTGTTTCCTGGGGAAGAACTAAGTTAGAGGCCCGAAGCCTATACTATTTTGAAGGCCCCTTTGAAGACAAGCATTACAAAATTATAAATACAAAATTAGATATAGGGTCTTAGAAAGTGTTCATGCAAATGCGGTGTCCTGAAAGCTAAGCTTCATTAACCACTCTGTTGTCCACTCCCATGCTGTTCTGACACTGTCTTTCTTCCCCTTGTAGCTAGCTGCTAGCCCCCAACACTTCAATCGGTGCTGTTTTTCTTTTGAAGATCTAATAGAGGTCAACTTTCATAATCTGAAAATGTTAGAATGCCTTTTGCTAAATAACATAATTTTCTCTTCAAAATTTCAAAACCTACATTTTTAAAATGAACATGTTTAACTTCCACTGTACTTGGCATATGAATTCTAAGTTTTGGATTCTCCCTCCCTCTGTGCACTTAGAAGTCACCCATCCACTCCATAGTATCTCTCATTGCCACTCTAGCTAAGATATCAGTTTTAGATTTTACCTAGAATACAATTCCCTGAACTGAAGGAGCTGGGGTGCACACCTAGTGTTTACTGCAGTTTGATGGTTCCTGCTCACAGGTGTAAGTTCAGTGGGGTTCAAGGGGAAGGGCATGGTGAATAGCCTTTGGCTAGATAATCTAAAATATTTGTCTCTACCCATTCTTTAGCTCCCAAACACCCACAGAGGCCCTTCCTCATCAACGAAACATAGTCTCTCCTTTTCCAGTAGAGACTGCTCTAGAGTCTCTGTCATCCAGTTATCACATCCAGGATCCTTCTGTGATATGCTATTTTCTCTATCAAGTCTGAATGTATCTCAAGCTCTAGTGACCCACAAACCAAAAGACAAATTATCTGTGATTGAATTTTCTGCCATTTGCCTCTGAATTAACTGATATAATGTGATGAAATGTTCTATAGCCATAAACACATGTTGTAGAAAAAAAGAGTATTTATCACAGTGTGCAAATACAATTTAACAACAACAAAAAAGTCCTGTGGTCAAATGGTTTGAGAAACACTGAGTTAAACCAGACTAAACAGCTTACCTTATTTAAAGTGGTATGATGTACTGCATTTACCAAATCTAACCACAGCACTTGTTTTACTGGAATAAACTTGGAGAAATTCTATTCTATAAAATATCAGTAATACAGGAAGTAGCTAATGACATTGCTAAGTGAAAAAAACAGGTCGTAGACAGAATGTTTTTATATTCACTAGTAAATACTGTCATCTATCATGTATCTTATTTTCCCTTTCCATACTCTCTAAATAAAATACTACTATAATATATTATTTGTGTAATAAGAAAAAACAATTAATACTTTTTTCCCCGGTTCTGTTTACCTGTGTGGCATGGGTGGAAACATGTGTTAAGTTCTTGCACGCCGTGTTAAGTAATGCAGCTGCATTCCTATATTCTACCCACCTGCATAGCATGAGTCTTCTAACCGTCTCACAGATTTGTGAAATACTTTTTGCTTACAAACCTGCTGACCGAGCATATGACCAGCTGGGGAGTAAAGGGTAGAGCCTGGGGTTCTCAGGATGCTCCAGAGAAATGAGAAAGCCCAGCCCAGAATACGGTATTCTATGGCATCAGCAGAAGGAGTTTGAGGAGAAGATAGAAACACTTTAGTTTAAAGATAATCTGAAGAAGGTCCTGAACAAGAGTTCCAATCACACAAGCTCCTAGTGACCATGGCTCTGTCAGTTCTGTCAAAACAGTAAAACATGTTAAGAAATAAAGAATATTAAAACCACCAGAATATTGTTCCTTCTACATAAAATTAAGTGACCATATAAGGCTACAATAAGGTCAAAATTAATTTGCCACACAAAAAAAATAGCAATTATTTGTAATTTATTTGGAAAACGGTTGTTTTCCCAGGTGGTTTTTTTTTGTTGGTTTTTTTTTGGCAAATGCAGAAAAATACAAAAATGATTATAAAATCAGTTTGCTATGATATAGAAATGGGATCTAAAATTGATGGAAATAAAGTATAAATGTTAATTTCCTGATTTTGATAGCTGTGTTGGGGTTCTGCAGGAAATGTCTTTATTTGTAGGAAATACACACTAACACATTTGGGGATGATGGGACATTCATTCGGAAGCTTTCTCTCAAACATTTCAGAAAAAGAATGTTGTCTGTATTTTCCTTGCAACTTTTCTGTAAGTTGGTGTTGGTTTCAAAATATAAAATACATATTTTTAAAATATTGATAAAGAAAACAAATACACTAAATTTCACCCTGTGCTCTTTCCTCTAAACCTGTCCTAAGTCACTAGGAAATATCAGGACTGCAAACTTAGGACACTGTGGACTGATTGTAAATGGCTACACCAATCTAGATGTTACAGAAAGGCATTCTCTCAATACGATTTTTTCTAATGAGCCTTGACAGCGTCTGTATTTCTACTCGGAGGACAAAAACGTTTTGCTATTTAAATATTTTTGCCACTGTAAAGATTACATGCTTCCCCCTCCCCCAAATAGTAAAGGTTACTACCACACAATCCTTTATATTTTCTGAGACATTTTCAAATACCTTACATCACTGGGTTCTCATCAGATTGGTAGGCGACCTGGAAGAATTGAAGGAGACCGAGCCCTAGACTAAGGATAGTGTGGACTGAGATTCCATCTCCAAAAGTCCTAATAAATAGAAATTCATTATTTACAAAAATTACACTTCCTATTTTGAAAATTTAATGAGTCAGGGTATAAATCATAATCAAGAATCATTCATTTATTCAGCTGATAGTTATGGTGTATCTGATCATTGCCAGGCACTGCTCTAGACCCAAAAAACATTCCTGTGACCTACAGATATGGTCTGCACTGTCATGGAGTACAGAGTCGAATGGGAGTGGATATAAAAAGAACAAACAAATGGTGATGGTATTGGAAGATAAAGAGTGACATTAAGTAAAGGTCGTCTCAAGAGGCTTCTCCAAAAAGGGCTGAAACTCCAGCAATGAGAAGCAGCCATGCTAAAATCTGGACAAGCAGCCCCCGCATAATTACCCATCAAAGACTACCCTCAGAGAGGAAAGATTGCTTTGTGGAAACAGCAGTGCTTACTAAGGAGGACAGATTCCTGTCCCTGCCCTGTGATCTTAATGACTGGCTTCAGAGTTTAGGAATACACCATAATCCCCTTGTGTTAGTCAGGGTTCTCCAAAGAAAAAGAACCAATAGGGTATATATCTACATATAATGTATGTATAAAAAAAATACAATATATATAAAATGAGCAATTGGCTCAATTATGGAGACAAAGAAGTCCCACAAATCTGCAGTCTGCAAGCTGAAGAACCAGGAAAGGTGGTGGTGTTAAAAAAAATAAAAACTATAAAAAAGTCCGTCTGAAGGCCTGAGAACCAAGGAAGCTGGTGGTGTAAAAACTCTAGTCCAACGTCAGAAGATGAAATGAAGTGTCTCAGCTCAGGAGTCAGAAAAAGGGACAAATTCCTCCTTCCTTCTCCTTTTGCCTTTCATTCTATTCAGGTCCTCAGGGGATTGGATGATTCCTCTCCCCACCCTCACCACCACCACCACCATGGGAAGAACAATTCCTTTACTGAGTTCACCAATTTAAATGCTAATACCTTTTGAAAACACCTTCACAAATGCACCTGGATATTGTTTAATCTGAGCACCCCATGGCCCAGTGAAGTTGACACATAAAATTACCCATCACACTTCTCAATGCCTATTCTTATAATACATTCATGGAGAAACTATATCAGGGTAAAGAGAAGCGTTCCAGCTTAAGTACCCCACCCTCTAAATCAAATGGGAGAGATACAGCCAAATCATACCTCTGGGCTTCTCTGTGTTTTGTTTTGTTTTGTTTTTTTCCTTTTTAAAATTAAGTTTATTGGGGTAATATTGGTTAATACAATTATATAATTTTCAGCTGTACATTATAATTTGGTATCTGTATATTCTATTGTGTGTTTACCACCCAGAGTCCAGTTGCCTTCAGCTACCATGTATTTGATCTCTTCACCCTCCCCATACGCCCCTATATTTGACTCCCTTATATCATCTACCTATCCCCTCCTTCTCCACCCCTACTCTCTAGTAACCATTCGTCTATACTCCATGTCCATGAGTCTCTGTTGGTTTGTCCTCTTCATTCGTTGCTTTTAGGTTTATATCTCACATATCAGTGATATGTGATTTTCAACTTTTTCTGTCTGGCTTATTTCACTTGGCATGATTATCTCGAGGTCCATCCATGTTGGCACAAATGGCAGTATTTCATCTCTTCTTATGGCTGAGTAATATTCCATTATATATATGTACTACACCTTCTTTAGCTAATCATCTATCGTAGGATACTTTGGTTACTTCCATGTCCCGGCCATCGTGAATAATGCTGCTATGAACATCGGTAGGCAAATATCTTTTCAGATATTGGTTTTCAAGTCTTTGGGGTAAATACCCAGTACTGGGATTACTGGACCATATGGTAGATCAATTCTTAGTTTTTTGAGGAACCTCCATACTGTTTTCCACAGTGGCTGTACCAATTTG
>NW_011888837.1:3216717-3227739 GCF_000151845.1 Pteropus vampyrus
GTTTTTAGTTTTTCACCATTAAGTATAATGAGGGTTTGTCATATATGGCCTTTATTATATTAAAATATTTTCCTTCTAAATCTATTTTATTAAATGTTTTGATCATAAATAGGTGCTGTATCTTGTCGAAGGCTTTTTCTACATCTATTGATATGATTATATGATTCTTATTTTTTAATTTGTTTATGTGGTGTATCACATTAATCAATTTGCATATGTTGAACCATTCCTGTACCCCTGGGATGAAGCCCACTTGATCGTGGTGTATAATCTTTTTAATATGTTGCTGTATTCAGTTTGCTAGTATCCTATTTAGGATTTTTGCATCTGTGTTTATGAGAGATATTAGTCCGTAGTTTTCTTTTTTTGTATGTGATCCTTACCAGGTTTTGATAACAGGGTATTATTGCCTTCAAAAAATAAGTTGGGAAGTATCGCCTTCTCTTCAATTTTTTGGAAGAGTTTAAGGAGAATAGGTATTAAATCTTCTTTGAATGTTTAGTAGAATTCACTGGTGAAGCCATCTGGTGCTGTAATTTTACTTTTTGGTAGGTTTTTGATGATTATTTCAATTTCCATTTTGTTGATCGGTCTATTTAGATTTTCTAGATCTCGATTCAGTCTAGGAAGGTTGTATTTTTCTAAGTACTGGTCTATTTCTTCTAGATTATTAAATTTGGTGTTATATACTTTTTCATAGTTTTCTTGTATGATCCTTTGTATTTCTGCGATATCAGTCATAATTTTGCCTATTTCGTCCCTGATTTTTTTATTTGTGTCCTTTCTCTTTTTTCTTTAGTGAGTCTAGCCAGGAGTTTGTCAATTTTATTAAACTTTTCAAAGAACCAGCTTTTTGATGCATTTATTTTTTCTATTGTTTTTGTTTTGTTTTCAGTTTCATTTATTTCTGCTCTAATTTTGATTATTTCTTTCTATCTGCCGACTTTAAGCTTCATTTGCTCTTCCTTTTCTAGTTTTTTAAGATGAAGCATTAGGTTGTTTATTTGGACTCGTTCTTGTTTCTGGAGATAGGCCCGTAATAATACGAACTTTCCTCTTATGACCGCTTTTGCAGTGTCCCAAAAGTTTTGATATGTTATATTATCATTATCATTCATTTCTATGTATCTCTTGATCTCCCTTTTATTTCTTCTTTGATCCAGTTATTCTTCAGTAGCATGTTGTTTAATCTCCATGTTTTTGTGGTTCTTTTTGCTTTCTTTTTGTAGTTGTTCTCTAGTTTCCAAGAATTATGATCATAGAATATGATTGGTATGATTTCAACCCTATTATATTTGTTGAGGCTATCTCTATGTCCCAGTATGTAGTCGATTCTTGAGAATGTTCCATGTGCACTAGAGAAGAATGTATAAGCAGCTGTTTTGGAATGAAAGGCTCTGTAAATGTCAATTATGTCCAGTTGGTCTAATGTATCATTTAAGGACGTTATTTCCTTATTGATTTTCTGTTTGGATGATCTGTCCATATCCGACAGTGGGGTAGGGTATTTGGGTCCCCTATTACGATAGTGTTTTGGTCTGTTTCTCCCTTTAGTTCTGTTGGTAATTGCTTTATCTATTTCGGGGCTCCCTGATTGGGTGCATAAATATTAATAAGTGTTATGTCTTCTTGGGGCATGATTCCCTTTATCATTATGAAATGTTCCTCAGTATCTTTCTTTATCTTTTTTATTCTGAAGTCTATTTCGTCTGATATTAGTACTGCTACTCCCACTTTTCTCTGAATGCCATTTGTTTGAAATATCATTTTCTATCCGTTCACTTTGAGTCTATATTTGTCTTTGGAGCTGAGATGTGTCTCCTGGAGGCAGCGTATGGTTGGGTTTTGTCTTTTGATCTATTCTGCAACTCTGTGCCTTTTTATTGGTGAATTCAGTCCATTTACATTTAGGGTGATTATGGAAATATGAGGTCTTCTTATAGCCATTTTATCTTTTGCTTTCATGTAGCTTGGTGTTTCCATTGCTTCATTGTCCTTGTGTTTTTTTTTTCTTTATTTTGGTTGGCTTTTGTGGGTTTTGCCTCTGGTTCTTCTTGTTTTGTGTTATATACTTCAGTTCTGAATCTTTGGTGTGTGGTTACCATTACAAATATGTAAAGGATAGTTATATAGTCGTTTATTTTCTTCTGCGCGTGCCTTATTTCCATTCCCCTTTGTGAATTCGGATCTTTGAATCCTCCCTTTTCAGTCATTATAATTTCAATTTGTCCCTATGTATGCTGAACATTCATTGTTATCTTGTTATAACAATCCCCTTCTTATTATTTTAGCTTATAATTCCCTGTTCTTAGTAAGGGTTGCACTCTTCTGCTTCTATTTACCCAATAGTCACTTTACTCCTAATTATAGTTTTTGTCTGTTTGTTTGTTTGTTTGTTTGTCATTTGTTTTAGGTGAGCTGACCCCCTTTCAGTATTTCCTGTAGTGCAGGCCTTGTAGTGGAGAATTTTCTAAATTTTTGTAAGTCTGGAAAGGTCTTAATTTCTCCCTTATATCTAAAGGAGGCTTAGCTAGATACATTATTTTAGGCTGGTAGTTCCTTTCACTTAATAGTTTAAATATTTGATTCTATTTCTTTCTGGCTTGTAAGACTTGCACTGAGAAGTCCGAGGATAATCTAATGGGTTTTCTTTTATAAGTTACCGTTTTCTTCTGCCAGGCTGCCCTGAGAATTCTGTCTCTGTCATTGATTTTTGATAATTTTAATGCAATGTGTCTTGGTGAAGGCCTTTTTCAGTTGAGATAATTGGATATTCTTTTTACTTTTCTTGAATTCCAAACTCCAGCTCATTCCTTAGATTTGGGAAGGTCTCATCAACTATTTGTCTGAAAATGTTTTCTAGTCCCTGCTCCTTATCCTTGCCTTCGATAATGCCCATTATTCTTATGTTTCCTCTCCTGATGGTATCAGCTAGTTCTTGAATTTCTCTTTCATTATTTTTCATTCTTCAGTTTCTCTCTTCTTCCTTCTGATTTATTTCTAGATTTCTGTCTTTGATATCACTAATCCTTTCCTCTATTTCCCAAGCTTGCTATTTCATTTTTCAACTCTTGCTGTGTGTTCTTCATCTCCAGAAGTTCTATTTGGTTCCTTTTGAGGGTTTCAATCTCCTTGCTCTGCTCATCTAGTTGTTTTTTCAATTCCTGAAATTGTTGATATGACTTGTTTTGGAATTCACTGAGTTTTTTCAGAAGTACCATCTTGAATTCTCTGTCATTTAAGTTGTATGTTTCTATGTCTATAAGCTTATTTTCTGGAGATTTTTCTCCTTCTTTCTGAGATGCCTTGTCACCTTGGTTGTTCATGGTGTTTAATGGACTATTTCTCCTCCTGGGCATTAATAGAAATGTATTCTGCTTTTTTTCCAGAAAGATTTATTATATAAAGGTCTTCTTTAGCTGCTGCAATGAAGGTGCTTTTCTTTTGGTTTCCAGTAGGTAGCGTCTAAGCCTCTTGGATCACTCCTTTATATAAAGCCTTAAAAATGCCTTTTTATTTTCTGATAGATATTTAATCACCCTTGCTACCCTCAGTTTCAGTCACTGTCAGCGTTAGCAAGTGTTTCGGTATTGTTTGCTTAGATTCCCCTGGAGCTCCATGGTGTTCAGTCTTGGAGAGTATGGGGGGAGGGGCCCTCTGGGTTGAGAGTTGAGGGGGTTGTGGCTCAGCCTAGGTTTTGCAACCATGACTGGTACAAATCAACTATTGTTTTTCTGCCATTCTGCTTCTCTGCCTTCTGCCCTGATGACTGGGCCCTGCCACTGGCCAGCCGCGGGAAGCTCACAGCTTTCCTAGGCAGGGCTAGTTCAGGGAACTTCCTGCTTCTTCTCCCCTCCCCCTCCTCCTACAGGGAGCTCCGGCTGCGAGGGGCAGCTTCTTTATTTTCCCTAGTCCAAAGCCCGATACCCGGGGTTCTGACCTGTGGTAGCTCTTATGTGCAGATCTCATGCTCAGAGGTGCTGGTGTGCAGTTTTGGTGTTTTTTGTTGAGTTTTAGATGTTCAGCTTATTGTTGTTTCAAAGGGAGAGATCTGGGGACGTCTCTCACTCTGCCATGTTTCCAAAAGTTAAAAGTGTCTTTTTTAAGAGCATGTAGAAGATATTGTTTCTAAGAAGGTTTTGTTTTTAAGCCAAACAAGATTCCTCAGGACACGGGCAGTGGGTGAGAGGCTCTCATGGGATACATACTCTCTTGATGGTATTTTTAAAGCTGGTTTAGTGCTGTGTGTGTGTGTGCATGTGTGTGCATGTGTGTGCATGTGTGTGCATGTGTGTGTGTGTGTGTGTGAGAGAGAGAGAGAGAGAGATATTACTGGATTTTTTGATATGATAACATTTTATGAGAATATTACTTCTGAAACCAATTCTTTCCTGTTCTCCTAACTCAAAAATTACACTCCCATTTAAGGACTATATTAGGGCAATTATTCTCAAGTATGATTACGGAACTAAGAAAAGAGCAAATGAAGTCCTTGTGGCAACATATAGGCAGACTGCATCACATTTGAATTGTCATGACCTATATAAAGAAGCAAGAAGGAAAAGAAGTTATTTCAACTCTAAACTTCCAACAAACATGAACTGTTGATTTTATTGCCATTTAGTTTGAACATTTACATCAGGAAAAGTTTTGTTACATGATGAATGCTTCAAAATTGTTTAATTGAAAAGTTTCATGGCCCCAAAATGGAAAACTCCTGAATTAGAAACCCTCGTTTGCATTTCCGTGGCTGCCTACTGGTGCTGTAAATGATTTCTCAAGTCAACATGCCCATTCCAAGCTGACATGGCTCTCAGAGAATTCTAAAATGCATTCTATGTTTGGTAGAACTGCATCAGAAACCAAAATAGGCCCTTTTAACTCTAAAAAGAACATACCATGCTTTACATTATAGCTCTCTGTTCCCTGTATATTTTTCTTCCACAGAAGATAAGACTTTTGGCTTCAGACCAAAAATCTCTCAAAGACCTGTAGCTTCCTGGGAAAGCAAGGCTTTGGCCACAGGTGGCCTGGCTCAGACGTCTAGGCACACAAAGTGACCCCATGACGAGAGGGGGCTCAAGTCAAGATTCTTATCCTCTACCTCACCACCTTATCTCTATTCTTAAGAAGCACTCAAGCACACAGAGCATGTGTTGAGTAAATATTTTAGATTTAACAAAATGTACAAAGACTGCTAATTGTCTCCCAATGTCATCCTGTCTTTTTCTTTCTTATTTCTGAGTATTAGCTGACTAAATGGCTGCCTGTTCATAGGCCACTTGTCCCACCTACATGGGGCATGTAGGCAGGTGGCGGTAAATGGGGTACAAGCTGAAGTTACTCCTTAAAGTGGTACCAGAGAGTGCGGATCCTCTCCTGGCATGTTTTCCAGGCTCTGGATCTCGAACAAAGAATTGAGCAAGACACCAAAATATGGCAGAAAAGAAAAGCTTTATTAGAAGGGCAAATATTCTTCCAGACTTGGAAGCGGGCAAGGGAAGCATGGCTCAAAAGGCCTAGTAACAAAGCCTTTGGGGTTTTTATCACTATTTGCTGTGAGTGATTACTTTTCTTAGAGGAGTAGGCTTCCTTGATTGACAGCTAAGATTGACAGGACTCAGTGACTCATCATTTGCTTTCTGCGCATGTTTGTTCCCAGAATTCAGTCTGTTATAATGATTTAATGAACTTCCAGGCACGTGAATCATATTATAATGATGGTATAATGAGACTCAGGTAAATTGAAGATCGTTGGGGTCTTTATTGCGCAGATGCGAGTGACTGGCTTAAATGGGTAGCTAATTCTCAGCTCACTTGTTTCTTTGTATGAGTTACTTTTAGCCCAAAAATGCCTTCTGGCTTGCTTAATTGTGGGCAGACTAGGGCGGACCCCTTCTAGGATAGGATGACCTTAGTGTCTTTGCAGGCAGATCCAAAACCCCCTAACTAACTTTCCCGCCTAACTCTTTTCTAAGAGCCATGAACGCTCTTATTATTAGTATGGATGTTGAGGGACAGGAAGCCTCTTCTTTTGTATCTGCTTCCTGCTGAGGAGGATCATTGCCCCTGTCTATTGGGAGTTCCATGGGGCTCTTTCCCTTTCTTCCTTAATCAGGACAGGGTCTTGGGTTTCCTGGTGAAGTGCTGCCTCAGTCCCTAGACAAGGAAAAGAAGATATGAACTTGTTATTTAAAACATGTATCTATTAATTTCTATTATTGATTTCCCTATTAAGCAAGTAAAGGGAAACAGGCTTGGTTAATATATTTCTTAAAGAGTAAAAAAAGACCTTTGGCCTAAATTCCCCTCCCTTCTCAGACTATAAGGGCCCTGCCTGGCCTAACACTATTTCTACTAACAATGGATAGATGACTCTTATCAATAGCCAGAGGATCTGAGTCACCAGTTTTAGTCAATTATTGGGATTTGAGGGAGAGGAACTTTTTCCCAAAGAAAGGAGGGAAGAAAATTTAACTAGATTTACTAAAAAGATTAAGAACTCTGCAAGAGATGTCCCATATCATTTCCTGCTAAAAGATTAAGAATTTTACATGTGATGTCCCATATCAGTATGACTGTAGGAGTTAAAGCTGCTTTGGCAGGACTATCAGAAAGGAGAATTTGGTGTGAATAAGTCAGCATATCAGGCTTTGTAGATAAGAAACTATAAATCACGTGCCAAACTAAGCCTACTGTTCTCTTTATAAGGTTAAATGAAGACTCTTAAGAAGATAAAATACAGCTTTCCTCGTCTCAGGCACTTGTTACCTGAGATATCCGTGGCATTTTTATCTGTGATGGTCCCATGATTCTATTAGGAATGAGTGAACTCCTATAAGTAAGAAGAGAACCTATCTGGGTACCATTCTATGGGATGGTAGTATTTCCTAAAGTCCGGAGCATTCGGATTACCTCTTCACTCCAATGGTGAGGGAAGGATTTCCTCTCAAGGATTACGGGGATGGTTGAAAACACGACAACTGAAACTGGATCAATGCAATCACAGCAGCATATTAGTCATATACTCACAGCCTGGGGGGTAGGGGGTGGGAGGAGAACTCTGTGTGCCATCTGAAGGGTTTCACTTGAGAGCAGAATGAAAAATAGGGGTGTGGGAAGCAGACTTTATAGTAGCAAGAGAGTCAGGTGACCCCTTGCTTTTGTAGAAGGACGTGATAGGCTTATTTTAATAATCCTACAGGCAGCCAGGGAACTGAAGCCTGTGGTTGAAGGATAAGTAGGCGCTGTGCATGGTCACGGTGATAAGGAGGGTTGCTTGGCTAGGGGACTTTATCCACAGAGTCAAGAAAGGGAGTTTATGTTTAGGCCATTCAAGGCCCTCCCAATTCAGATGTCAAAGCAGCACATGACATGAAATCTCAATTTCAGGCTTTAGATCACAAGAAGAGTGGGGAGCCATGAAGGGTAGGAAGAGGTGTTCCAGTAGTTCAAATACATACCAATAATCTCATTGAATCATCTGGTGAGAAATTTACTCCCTTTTCAGGTCTCATTCAATCTTCAGGTTTTGTTAAGGAGGATATCTAGGGTTAATGCCAGTGAGCATTTATTATCTCTCCATTAATTGCTAAATTCCCTTTCTAACAATAACAGAGCAAGCCCAGTACCTATCCTTGGGCAGTTAACACTATTGAGGCAGAATTTAAAGATATTGTTTCCTTTTCATTGCATTAATATTTGCCATTGACTTTCCACTTCTAGTAAGTGATACCGATTTTCCAATTATGTGAGAGATTGCCTTTTTAAATAAATATAAGCTTAAAAATGCAAGTAAAAGAATATCAAATAAATAATACTATAGACAGAAGATGAATTATTTAACAAAGCAGTAACATTTAGGAAACACTGCCACAAGGAATAGAGTTTCCCAGTCTATTTACTCTGGGCACAATGCTAATGATTCTAAATGTTAACTGAATCTAACAGTTTTGGGTTTTAACACAACCTGAAAACACTCAAAGACTAAAGACCACAAAAAAAGTTTAGTTGCAAAGATCAGAACCCATACTATGGAATCAATTCTATGCTGTTTATCAAACAGCTCACGCGCATACATACACACAATTATAGTAATGGTGCTAACTATTGTTCCCATCATCCCAGGATAGAAATAAAAACCAATTTGGAATGAAAGAGGTCAAGTCTCTATCCTGGTTTTAATCCTGTTGTCCTTTACGCTACACTTTTTACTTCTTTGTTGTATGTTTTACATACTCTTTTCCTTGTTTCTGAAATGATACGGCACAGTGCACAGAAAGGAACTGGAACTTCGTAGCTAGACAGACCTGAGCTCAAATTCAGACTCTGCTAACAACTTGCTGGGAGACTTTGGGCAAATTACTTCGCCCCTCTGAACATAATTTCCTCATCTATAAAGTGAGGATTATACCTCATTTGAAGAGATGTTGTAAATATTAGAATGAATTCTTGAAACGGGCCTAGCGCAGAGCCTGGCGGCACCATAAGTCCCCACGAGATGGCAAACGCAGCCAACTGCCCGGAGTTTGGAGTACAAAGTACGGTGGTTCTCTCTCTGGACTTTGGTTGACATTAAGTGATTCACTCTCTAGATTTCTCTTATTTGCTGCCACAGAAACATGACATCCAAGGACCCTGTATAAAGAAATCTCCTTTGCTGATGCTTTCTAGCAAAATGCCTCTTAGAAAAATGCCTGCTCTAGTTACAGTTATACTGAGAGGATTTCTATCAACCAATCTGACTACAGATAGAAAATCTCTCTCCTGGGTTTTTATCCAGATATAAGCAAGATGCCCAGAACTAGAAGCTTCCGAAGGGTCCACAAGAAGGTTTGAGACTGGAAGAAAATGTATCAGTACCAACACACAAAAATAAAAATCTTACTAAATCAAAATTGAGAAAAGTTTAGTTAAATAAATATAAAATGTAATTTTATACTTTAGTGGGCTGAATGTTGGCCACAAAGATATCAGGTTCTAAACTCCAGAAGCCTATAAATGTTACTTTATTTGGGGGGAAAGGATCCTTGCAGATAGGAGTAAATTAAAGATTTTGAGATGAGGGGATAAATCTGGATTATCTGGGTGGGCCTTAAATGTTATCATGTGTCATTATAAAAAAAAAAAGAGATAGGAAATTATATACCCAGAGAAGAAAGCAATGTGCAAATGGAGGCAAAGATAGGAGTAAAGTGGACATAAGCCAGTGAATGCTGGCAGCCTCGAATGTTGGCAGCCTCAAGTGCTGGAGGAGGCAAGGAACAGATTCTCCCCTAGAGCCTCCAAAGAGAGCATGATCCTGCCAATGCCTTGATTTTAACCCAGTAAAACAGATTTGAGACTCCTGGCCTCCACAACTGTGAGAGAATACATTTCTATTGTTTTAAGTCATTCAGTGTGTTATGGCAGCTTTAGGAAACTAATACATATGCCAACTTGTCATCTGTACCTCATATAAACAATAACATATAAATAATAACATCTCATATAAACAATAACAAAACTTATATCATGAGACTACAAATTCTTAACAGCACTCATCTTTATAAAAGTCCTTTCATAAATTTTACAGCCCCAAATCACATGCAATATGAAAAATGGGTGTTTTTAATATACTTGATATGGTGAAAAAAGGAGCCTGCAAAAACAAATTCCTTGGACTGTGAGCATCTGAAATGTTCCTAGGTTTGTGGGTCCTGAGACGCTCCCTAATTACTCAGAAACACTCTGGTGGCATTTTCCCAGCTAAGTAAGTGGGATTAAAGGCTAATTTACTGTTTAACTACAGGTCCCTTACCTTCCCCAAATACAAAAGTAGGAAGACCAAGCACATGGTTAGAGAAAAAAATAAATGTACTTTGGTGAGAATAACATTTTCGCCCAGCTTTACTATTAATTAGTATTCTTATAAAGACTCTAAGTTATAAAATTTATTTAGATAATCACAGAACAGTTTGGGCTTTGTCTATAACTCAAAAAGTGTTTGCCTTTAGCAAACTGTTGTTCTCTGAGAAATCTTCACGATTGGAAGATTTAATGATTTCCTTAGAATGATTAGAAAACAAATTAGTTGAGCACAGAGGCAGAGTGATGTTGGGCAGAATGTCCTAGATGAGCCATCTGTAAACTTGGGTGCACTTGGCTCTGTGGGCTCCTCACAGACTTACCCTGTGCCCGAACACTGTTCTCGTCTGTAAAACAGGGGGCTGGCAACCTGACCTTTCAGGATACTTTTCCCATCTAAAAGTCTGACTCTAGTGCATCAGAAAAATGTCAAAATCGGGTTGACATCGCCTCTGATTGATAACAACGAAAGATTTTTTTCCTGTCATACTTTTTTGTATATCTTGAAATTTTCAATAATGAGAAATAGTATCCTTCAAAATCAGAAAATAAGAATAAAGGGGGCACCTTAAATTGTATTCGGTTTGTATTTATGTTATAAAATGGAAGCTAGAGCTCTGGTTTGTTTGCTTTCATGCTTACTTACCATCAAAGTCCCCTCCTTGGCATTGACTCAGTCCCAGACCTGGTCCAAGATTTGCTGGCAAAAAGCCAGGTGGCGCAAGTGAGTTCCCCACTTTACCCTGCATTATTCCTCTGAAGAGTCATTAGGCATGTGAAGGGCAGCTTATAGTCTGACTTATTAAGGTCTCTATCTATTGTGATGAAACTGAGCAAGCCAACACTGAAAGACCGGTTCCAACAAAACCTGTCATTTATATGGCAACATCATTTTAACTGAGGTTAATTTAATTTTTAGTCTCCCTTTGACTTGTGAGATGGCCAAAGAGAATTTGACTCCAGGTGAATTCTAAATAACTAAAAGTTTTTATTATTCTTATCAAGCCCTTGCATGTGTTCCACTCAGGTAAAGACTGATCGGCAAGGTTTAATGGTTTACATATCGAGAAAGAGTTTCAGTTTTATCATCACGAGCACCATTAGATTCACCTTTGAATATAATTAAGGTATGGCTTACCCAGATGATAATTCAAAATCTACATATTTAGCTTTGTG
>NW_011888837.1:3227789-3229975 GCF_000151845.1 Pteropus vampyrus
AAAAAATAAATGTACTTTGGTGAGAATAACATTTTCGCCCAGCTTTACTATTAATTAGTATTCTTATAAAGACTCTAAGTTATAAAATTTATTTAGATAATCACCGAACAGTTTGGGCTTTGTCTATAACTCAAAAAGTGTTTGCCTTTAGCAAACTGTTGTTCTCTGAGAAATCTTCACGATTGGAAGATTTAATGATTTCCTTAGAATGATTAGAAAACAAATTAGTTGAGCACAGAGGCAGAGTGATGTTGGGCAGAATGTCCTAGATGAGCCATCTGTAAACTTGGGTGCACTTGGCTCTGTGGGCTCCTCACAGACTTACCCTGTGCCCGAACACTGTTCTCGTCTGTAAAACAGGGGGCTGGCAACCTGACCTTTCAGGATACTTTTCCCATCTAAAAGTCTGACTCTAGTGCATCAGAAAAATGTCAAAATCGGGTTGACATCGCCTCTGATTGATAACAACGAAAGATTTTTTTCCTGTCATACTTTTTTGTATATCTTGAAATTTTCAATAATGAGAAATAGTATCCTTCAAAATCAGAAAATAAGAATAAAGGGGGCACCTTAAATTGTATTCGGTTTGTATTTATGTTATAAAATGGAAGCTAGAGCTCTGGTTTGTTTGCTTTCATGCTTACTTACCATCAAAGTCCCCTCCTTGGCATTGACTCAGTCCCAGACCTGGTCCAAGATTTGCTGGCAAAAAGCCAGGTGGCGCAAGTGAGTTCCCCACTTTACCCTGCATTATTCCTCTGAAGAGTCATTAGGCATGTGAAGGGCAGCTTATAGTCTGACTTATTAAGGTCTCTATCTATTGTGATGAAACTGAGCAAGCCAACACTGAAAGACCGGTTCCAACAAAACCTGTCATTTATATGGCAACATCATTTTAACTGAGGTTAATTTAATTTTTAGTCTCCCTTTGACTTGTGAGATGGCCAAAGAGAATTTGACTCCAGGTGAATTCTAAATAACTAAAAGTTTTTATTATTCTTATCAAGCCCTTGCATGTGTTCCACTCAGGTAAAGACTGATCGGCAAGGTTTAATGGTTTACATATCGAGAAAGAGTTTCAGTTTTATCATCACGAGCACCATTAGATTCACCTTTGAATATAATTAAGGTATGGCTTACCCAGATGATAATTCAAAATCTACATATTTAGCTTTGTGGTTTTTCTTTTTCTTCCTCCTACCTGTGTAGTTGAAAAACATAAACCCCCAAGCATCTTCAAAAGCTGTCACAGATCATTGTCCTAGCATAAGCTACTCTTAAAAGTACTGTTGCCATGGGGACAGATTCCTATCATGTCTTTCTTTTCAACTAAAGCCTGACTGGAATATTTTTAGCAATGGATAGCAAAGTCTGTTTATTAAAAATTGTTATTAATTTGGACAAACAAGTTTCTTTGGGTTTAAAGCAACTGTGAATCACATATATCTATATGGCCTAAATATATATACGTGTGTATGTATATATATGTATATATATTTTATCCTTTGATTAATAAGAATTGAAAATTGGTACTGGTTAATGGTAGCTATAATAACGAAATGTATTATTTTTACATGTTACAAGGCCTGGCCCCATCAAGTCTTTACATCAACATTTCATCACTTCTAGACCTCACAACAACGCTTCGGGAGAGAGTATTATTTCCTTTTTACAGATGAGTAAGATGACTCCACACACACTGTCCTTTCCCTTCCTCATATTCTATTCAGAATGTCATAAGCTATAGATGAGTGAATTGCAACTCCAACTCCACGAACAGCACCTCTATTTTCCCACATTGTTTCAAATATTTTCTCAACTCCAAACTCCATATATATAATTTATTGCTTCTCTCTTTCCAGAAACTTAGGAAACATCTCCCTAGAACTGGTCCAGAGAAACATTCCCTCAACTAACTACTCTAAGTATGAATCAGTGACTTAAAACAAACCCTACATACACAGATTTTCCTATTTATTCAACACTTATTCATTCCAAAAAGATGTCTATGGGCAGTATAAATCTCTCTGTATAGATATACAGAAATACACAGAACTCTAGAGAGAAAAATATATATACATATAGCTCTAAGGTATAGATATATAAATGATCAGCTTCCAAATGTTATTCGAACATCTCTCCTTACACACACACACACACACACACACACACACACACACACACAC
>NW_011888837.1:3231315-3233916 GCF_000151845.1 Pteropus vampyrus
ACACACACACACACACACACACACACACACACACGTTCAGCCTTCTGGTACACGACTATGACATAAGATACCATCTCTCTTGAGATGCCTTCTTTTTTCCAGATTAAAGTTGCCATCAGTTCTGCAGTCTTGAACATTTCATCTATGAATTGGCCTCCAGTAGATCATAAAGTAACAATTAGAAATGTAAATGGCCTGAAACTCTTCCCCAGTTCTAACTACTAAGTATTCTAAAAGCCAAGTCAAAGTTCTAGAATGTAAAGAAAACAAAGGTAAATTAATTCACTTTTTGTGACATTTGTTAGCTATAGTCCAGAAATGACAAATCGATAAGCATGACATTTTTAAATCTGAAAAGGTTATTAATGATATTGAAACCAATTCCCTCAACATACAGATGAGGAAACTGAAGACAACAGAAGTGCCTTGCTCAAGGTCACGCTACTAGTAAGGGGCAAAGCCAAGACTCAAATCTAGTCCAGTATTCTTTACAAAAAAAAAAAAATGCTACCTCCCAACTTCAGGCTTATTTACAATTGGTGACATCTTTAGTTCTGTGAAACATTCAACCAAGAGAGTCTTTCTTCTGCCAACTGGTTGCATTTTATGAAGCATCCTAAAAGAATATAAATTGTGTCTCATTATGTGTCATCACAATACTGCCTGAGGTTAATTAAGTAAGAGTTTTACCTAGGAACACCCCTATCAGGAGGCCTTGCCCAGCCCCTTTACTTTCCAAATCTTAACCCTTCTAGATCTAGTAGCCTGTATCACAGTAGATGACTCTACTGAATATATTCAAATCAAGGTTTGCTAAGCCAAGAGCTGAGTGGTAGTTTTAATATCTTTAACAGTCAATTTAAAAATAGTTTTAACACAGACTTTCAAATGAGAAATACTGATATTTTACAACATTTACTTTTATAGCTAACAAAAGCTAAAATCTTAAAATTGTACCTTGGTGTAAAAAATATGAAAACAGAAAAAGTAATCCCAAATTGTCTATTTCATAATAATCTATTTAAACAAATTATGTTAAATTGTGTCTGTTTTGTTGGAATAATCTGCAACTAGGAAATCCTTTTTCAGACCTAGCTCTACTACACATAAGCATGTGAATTTGGATAATACAATCCTCTAGGACTTCCAGTTTCTTTTACATACATTAAGAGAAAAGAAGACTAGAGCTGATGACCTTTCAGTTCCCTCCCAGCCTCAAAATTTATGGCTTGTGGTCCTAAACACTCTGTATTGTGCAGGAAAAAAAGAGGGACCTTAACATGTACTCAAATGCTAAAATGTGTAACCTAACTGAACCTAAATCTTGAATATATTTCTTTTTTCCCTATGGTTAAGTAGTTTTTGTGTTGGAAAAAAATATATACTTCTTTTATCACAAATAGTAGGCATAAATGCCCAAATAGCATAACAAGCCACTAGAAAAAAAAAAATGTGCATCAGAACAGCTACTTGCCCTCAGGAAACAGTGTGCAAAATCCTTTTCCTCCACTGTTAGTCTCTCTGCTTTCCAAAGCAAAGCCTTCAAAGAACTTCATTAGTATCCCCTGAAATACTTGTTAGCACACAGAATCCTAGGCCCCTTCCTTTACCTAATAAATCAAAATGTTAGCTAGAGCAGGGAAGGGAAAAGATGTCTTAGCCCAGGCTTTTGTAACAAAATACTATAGACTTGGTGACTTAAACAACAGAAATTTATTTTCACACAGTTCTGGAGACTAGGAAGCCTAAAATTGAGGTGGTAGCCCTCTTAGTTTCTGGTGAGATCTCTCTTCCTGACTTACAGACAGCAGCCTTCTCAATGAGTCCCTACATGGCCTTCCTTCATTACATGCATGTAGAGACAGATCTCTCTCTCTCTTCCTCTTCTTATAAAACTACCAGCCCTGTTGGATTAGGGCTCCCACCATTATGATCTCATGCCACTTTAATTACCTTCTAAAAGCCTATCTCCAACTATAGTCATTTTGGGAGTTAGAGCTTCAACGCATGAATTTGAGGAGGGGACACACTCAGTCCATAGAGGAAGAATCTGCAATTTTAACAAACTCTCCAAGTTATTCTTTGCGTACTAATATTTGAGAACCTTTGCCTAAGCTCCAAGGAGAATTAATTTAACTTCAAACAACAAAATTTGAGATCACATATCCTTTCCCATTTTTAGATCATAATGAATAAAAGAAATGGAAAGAGAAAGAAGAGAAACAGAGGCAAAGACAGGAACAGGAGCAGGGAAAGAGAGAGAATGTGCCAAGTTAAAATGAGATTGATAGGGAGATTGTCTTCCAAAAACTTATGAACAAACGAAAGACTCCATAATAATGGGGATATGTCAGTTGGGACAAAGGTATCAACTGAAAGAGTTCCAATGGCCGAAACTAAAACAATTTAAACAACAAAATGAATAAGTCATGTTGGATTATAACCCAAAGTATAAAATAAATATCTATGAATCCATACTAATAGAAAGAAAAAGAAAGAAAGAAAGAAAGAAAGAAAGAAAGGAAGAAAGAAAGAAAGAAAGAAAGAAAGAAAGAAAGAAAGAAAGGAAGGAAGACAGACAAATCTCCCATGTACAAGAAT
>NW_011888837.1:3234038-3241411 GCF_000151845.1 Pteropus vampyrus
GAAAAGAGAAGTAACTTTACTAATAAGAAATCTGATAAACACTACTTCAGCCATATGAGCAAAGTCAACATCAACAGTGATAATTCATGTAGAGAGAATATACACTTGCTATGATATGATGAAAGTGGCACTTTACTTCTGTGGTTTTCTTCCCAATAACCCATGATCCAAGTATAATCATGAGGAAAACATCAGACATATCCTAACTGAAGAACATTCTATCTTACCTCTCAAAACTTCCTAGGTCATCAAAAAACAAGGAAAGGATGAGAAACTGTCATAACCAAGAGGAGCTTAAGGAAACATGATGACAAAATGTAATGTGATATCCTGGATGGGAACCTAAAACAAACAAAAAGAACATTAAGCAAAAGCTAAGGCAATCTGAATAAAGTATAGACTTTAGTTATAAATAATATATTAACATTTGTTCATTAATGATCACAATTAAGATGTTAACAATAGGAGAAACTGAATGTAGGAGTATATGAGAATTATCAGTACTATCCCCACAATTTCTCTGTAAATCATCCCCCCACCCAGCGTTAATGAAGTATAATAGACAATTAGTTGCTCATATTTACATTGTACAATTCAATGAGTTTTTTCAATTATAGTTGGCATACAATAATATATTAGTTTCAGTTGTACACTATAGTAATTAGAGATCTATATAACCCATAAAGTGGTCACCCCACTAAATTAGGTACCCCTCTTCCCCCTTACATATTTATTACCACATCATTGACTATTTTCCTTATGCTACACTTTATATCTACATGACTATTTTGTAGCTATTCATTTGTACTTACTCCCAAACCCCCTCCTGTCTAGTAGCCCTCAAAATACTCCTTGTATCTATGAGTTTGTTTCCATCTTTGTTGTTGATGTTTCTTTTGTTCTTTAGATTCCACATGTATGTGAAATCATGCAATATTTGTCTTTCTCTATCCAATCCATTTCATTCAGTGCAATACCTTCTAGGTCCATCAAGGCAATATCTTTTTCCATCCCTTTCCTTTTAGTCTGTGTGTATCTTTTAATCTGAAATGAGTCTCTTGTAGGCAACATATGTAGGGGGTTTGTATTCTTATCCATTCAGCTTCCCTATCTTTTGGTTGGAGCACTTAATTCTTTTCCATTTGAGGTATTGTTGATAAATACGTAGTTATTATCATTCATTATTCTTGTTTTTGATACATGTTTTTTCTTCTTTTTTTTTTTTTTTAATGTTTTTTTTCTTCTTAAAGAAGTCCCTCCAACAATTCCTATAATACTGGCTTGGTGTTGATGAATTTTTTTAGCTTATTTTTCTCTGGGGAGCTTTTTATATGTCCTTCAACTCTAAATGATAGCTTTTCTGGATAAAGTATTCTTGGTTGTAGATCCTGAGCCTTCATCATGTTGAATATTTTGTGCCAACCCTTTTGTCCTGCAAAGTTTCTTTTGAGAAATCAGCTCCTAGTCTTATGGGAGCTCCCTCATAGGTAACTAATTGCTTTTCTCTTGCTGCTTTTAAGATTCTCTCTTTGTATTTAACCTTTGGCATTTTAATTATGATGTATCTTGGTTTGGACCTCTTTGAGTTCATTTCTGGAGGGACTCTCTGAGCTTCCTGGGGTTGTATGACTATTTTCTTTACTAGGTTAGAGAAGTTTTCCATCATTATTTCTTCAAATATATATTCTTCTTCAAATATAACTTCTTGTTCTCCCTCTGCAGGTACTCCTATGACATGGATGTTACCCTTAATTTTGTACCATAGGCTCTTTAAATTATTATTATATTCTTGGTTACTTTTTAATTACTGTTTTGGGTGTCCTTGGCTTCCCCACATTCTCTATCAGTGTTTCGATCCTCTTCTACATCCACTCTGTTGATTCCCTCTAATATACTCTTTATCTCAGATAATGTATTCTTCATTTTGGACTGGTTCCCTTTTATAATTTCCATTTCCATTTTTATGTTTTTTATCTCTCTGTTAAAGTTCTCACTCAGTTCATCTACACTTCTTTTAATTTCATTGAGCATCTTTATAACCAGTGTTTTGAACTCTGCATTTGTTAGATTGCTTGACTCCATTTTTTTTGTTTGTTTGTTTTGATCTCTGCTCTGTTCTTTCATATAATTTCTGCTTCTTTGTCTTCCTATTTTGGCTGACTTTCTGTGTCTGTTTCTATGTACTAAGCAAAGCTCCTAAGTCTCCCAGTCTTATTAGCATAGCTTTGTGTAGTAGGTGTCCAGTGGCACAGTCCTGAGGAGTTCAGCTGCAGGCCAAGTTTAGTCCCAGCTTGTGCCCCTTCAGGGCCACCTGTTAAGATTCAGCAAGCAATCCACAGATGCTGTGCTTATAGTTGCCTCAAGAGGCCACGCCAGAAACCAAGATCAGCTGCCTCTAGTGTGTCTCGATGCTGCTTAGCAAGTGGCACAGGATTCTCCAAGGACACACCTGGATGTGGCTTGGGTAGGACCATAAGTTGGGGAAGGTGGAATTTCAGGAAATCCTCTGGGCAGAGCAACCTGTTATCCAGTTTGATAACATCTCAGCTGTGGCAGCACTGAGTCTGCACACTGGGAGTGGGGAGGGCTCAACAGAGGAGCACTGGATGCTGCCAGCATTTCTGCTCGGGAGAGAGCTTCGCCTCCACCCTCTCTCCGACAACTCAGTGTCCTCATATATAAGTCCCTAGTGCCCCAACCCTCCCCCACCCCCAGCAGCTAACTCAGCACTGGTGATCAGAGTGAGTGAGTCCGTCACTGCAAAATTTCGGCCCCAGCCTCTTTAAGAGGTGCCACAGCTGCTGGCTGCTGCAGCCTCTGTCCCATTCAGCCACTGTGGACTAGGCAGCTATTGTCTTCACACCCTCCTATCTCCAACTGTTGCAGGGTGATTTCTTTATTTCTCTCCCTAGTTGTAGGGCTCTGTTCACATAGACCCCCAGGCAACTCTGCTTGCTGTTTGCTCTGTGTTTCTGTCTCAACTTTGATGTAGTCTCAATAGGGGATGAGTAAAGCTTCTATCATCTATGCCATTTTGCCACAAGTCTCTAAATCTTTATTTTGTTCTAAAAAAGAATATTATAAAAAGTATATTAATCAGATTCTAAATGTGAAGAGATTTTAAGAATATCTTAATTAATTTTTGCCTAATACTAAAAGAGCTCTTTCAATAGGAAAAAAAGTAAGAATTCTATTTCAGAAGAGGGAAAACAAAGCTAATGAACAACTGAAATGCCTCCTCAACCTGAAAAGCAAGAAAGGATAATAAATTGCAAAAATAAGATAAAATTATTTCCTTTATAATTAATGCTTTTATATTTCCTCTATATTGCAAGTACATCTAAAATTAGCAAGATATGGCGTTTATTTCCTTGACGTCTGTTCTTCCAAAGAGTTCATAGTATTTAAGTGTCAATTAAAAAAATGATGTGTGTGAAACCTTTAGTGAAGCAAAATTACTGCCCAGATAACGCTTTATTTTAATTTTATTAAGCTTTTTCATAACCATTGAGCTTTTTAGACAGCATTACCGAATATAGCAAATGTCTTAGAAAATACATTTTTAACTTACAATTACAACACCCTAATGGAATCACATATTGTTTTCCTTTACCCAGATATGGCACACAGTAGGCAGTTACTAAAATACTGAGTGCGTGAATGAAATTCTTTCTTACTGCTTCATTCAGTACACTGTTTGTCTCTTGACTATCTCATGAGTGTGAGCAGCACGTGGTTTGGTACCTTTGCTTTCTTCTACATGTATCATCTCGCAGCATAATCCTCACAGGAAGGACTGATTATGCAGATGGAGCTCTCTGAACTTGTGGAGCTGCTTGCATATGTGTGGTGGTTAAATCCAGAAAGTGGAGAAGCCACTACGACACATAGATTTCCTTGTACTATCTTAACAAATGCTACTCACTTGATGCTGTATTATTGGAAAGTAGAAATGGAACTCTCACCTCTCTACTTGCTGTCCATCTGTGTTAATCCAGCAAATAACAGTAAGCTTTTGCTGCATAATAAATCACCTCAAAACTTAATGGTTCAACAGCCATTTCATTTAGCTCATGATTCTCTAGGTTGTCAGAGTTTGACAGGGGAGTTTCTTCCTGTCACATTTCACCCTACAGAAGCTAGTTCAGGCTTTCTCACATGAAAGATTCCCAGAACAGGAAATAGAAAGCCCCAGTGTACAAGAACTTTACAAGCCTCTGCTTGGATCAAGTTTTCTAAGGTCCCACTAGCCAAAGCAAGTCACATAGGTTAGTTCATATTCAAGAGGTAAAGAAATAAATTTTATCTCTTGATGAGAAGAACTAAATATTGTGGCCATGCATTATAATCTACCAGAATCCACTCTCTGGGTACAATTATTTCTGTTCCTCTCAATGCAAAACATACTGACCTCCCCCATGACCATTCCCCAAATTTGATCCAATATTGCATCAGCTTCAAGATCTAATACCTTGTAATAATTTGAATCTTGTTTAGATGTAGATGAAATCCTAGACTGTATCATCTGAGGTGCACCTTCTTTCCATCCAGAAACCTCTAAACTTAGAGGTATTTGCTCTTTACACAACCAACATGCAATGGAGAAACAGGAACAAAATGACCATAAAAAGAGACTCTCATTCAAAAAGGGAAGAAACAGGACAACAAGCAATCACCTTCCCATAGTAGTTCTGAAATCCAAATGAGTCTATATAGTCAGATTTCTCTCCTATGAGGAAAAAAAAAAAGATCCCTGATTACAATGCACTTCTGCTCCTAGGGGGTGGTGCTCTGTCCAGTGCTCATCACACGCAGAGTTGCACTCCCTACACTCCTGCTTCCCGCATCTAAGATGGCCTTCATTTTACATATGAAATAACACATGTTTGCAACTAAATAGCTTTGAAAAATGCTTCCCTCCTACTTATACAATTTTGGGACACAGAAATTTTTTTCAAACTATCTCTGTCCATTTCAGTCTAATTTTACCTAGTATGTATTAGGTTTCAGAAAAGACTACTAGAAGACACAATTTTAAATTGAGACTTAAAGAATGATGAGAATTTAGACAGGCAAAGAAGAAAATTGGGGAAAGAAAATGGTAAACAAAAGGAATATTTTCTGTGTGTAAACTGTAGGACCTTGGGCAAGTTTCTTGAGCTCAGATTTGGAACCTATGTCCTTCTCTGTACAACAGAGAGGGTAATAGTCCACATACCATAGAGTATTATGAGGAACAAATTAAAATTTTTTGTAAAGTGTTTAATACAGAATCTAGGATATTAGTAAGTACTTCCTAAGTATTTTCTAGTGATGATAACAGCCTGGAGCCAGATTTGGATCCTGCCTTTGCCACTTAACTAGCTGTATTATCTTGGGCAAGGTAGTCATTTCATGTTCTCAGCTTCCTGTTTGAAATGACACAAAAAACCTGTGCAGAGGGTGGTTGGGGGATTCCAGGAGCTCCTATGTGAAGCATTAGAACAATTCTTGGCTCATAATACATGCTACATGAACGTTAATTTGTATTAAGAATAAAGAAATCTCATAACAGTCCAATTAGGCATTTATAAATTATTCTGTGGCTTTTAAGAAACTTCAGACTTGCAAATGTAAGTAGTTGTCCAAATTTGCTTAGCTAACAAATTCCATAAAAATTTGCTTAGCTAACAAATTCCATAATCTGAACTCAAGCACAGTTTCTTGTTCTAATCTCACTCCGTGAGGTATTCCTAAAATCGAGTAAATACTGCCTTCTTGGGAACTCAAGGAATGACTCTCGGATACTTGGCATGGTGTTATTACCATTGCTAATAATGTCCCTTGGTCCTTCCCAAATCAGTGAGAATGAATTTCTTGAGAAGTATCTGAGCTGTGTGGAAATAGGTGAGAATTCTTGTCATTCTGAATTAGTTGTGTCAGAATATTTTAATTATAGCATTAAGCAAATTATATTTAACAGGAAAGAAGTCTCAGATTTGAATATGAGAAATACGAAGTGCAGGGGAAAATGCAGTGGTCCTTGAAGCGCTCTGCATCCTTTCATCTTTTAAGAGCAAATTGAGAGCTTTTCAACTTATAAAATAAATTCTCAAGATATCCTTATGTAACAGGAGTCTCCGGTGTCAAAATGCTGATGGGAAAAGGCCACCATAGAGCTGAGCTGCACATCCAGGTCTGTGTGACTCCAAATCCCCTGACTCGCACACCACAACACTCCCGCCAGCGCATACTGTCACCAGACTGTCATTTGCAATTGCTCTTTTATGAGTTCCTGGAAGAGAGAAAGGGAGAGAAGGGGCTAGTGATAAAGTACTAAAATGCACAGAAACTTGGGGTTAGAGATGCCTTCAGGATGCACCTGGTATACCTCTGAAAGAGAACTGTGGTTCACATTTTCGTGACCAAAGAATTTGAGAATGAAAAAAAAAAGTCACTAAGGCCAAACAGAATCTTAATATTCAAACTTATCTTTCTATTCTTTTTTGGTTAAGCTTCCATGGCAACCTACATTTATTGGGCAATTTTGTGTGTATTTGCTGAAGGCAGGTGATTGCTTTTGCTCAGCCCAGGGAGAAAACAGTCTGGAGAGCTCGCTTAGAAGAAGGAATCTTGTTTAATTGTGGGAACTCTTAGGCTAAGGTTTTTAAAGCGAAATGAGTTAATTTCTCAAACTTTGTAGTCAGCATTAGCTGAAAGAGAAATTAAATTAATATTGATTATAAGAAGGAGGAGGAGGAGAGAGAGGAGAAAGAGAATGAACAAAAATGTGCTTTGTGGATAGTTTCAGTTGGCCTTAGCCAACTTCTAGTCATTTTCGCTGCTTGCCTTCATACTCCTAGGACATTGGACTATTTCCACCCCTCCTTCCACCCCTCTCATCCGTCTGCACTCTGACTTCTGCTCCTGTCACTGCAATGAAGCAGAAGAGACAGGCCGGTCGGCGTGCAGAGAACCCACATCCCACCATCACCACCACCTCCTGGATGTCAGTTCCCCAGATCTAGAAGGCCTACCTCCCCACCTCACGTGTCTCTAGTTTTCTGCTTCTCGGCCTGACGGCTTTTTTCCACTTAGAGGGGGATTGCTCTATCTGTGAGAAGGAGAGCCCAAAAGTACAGAGGATTTAATGCCACCTTCAGAAGTAACCCTCGGTTAATGAGGGACCAGTGTCTGTGTATAAAATTTTCATCTCGACACAGGCCTTGGTGAAACACTTCTGAGGGGCACTCTCTGTGGTTCCTCAGATGGACCCCAGTAGGACTAGGCTCGGTTGTCCATGGCAGTAATTCTCTCACTAAGCTACCTTTCTGGAGCTTCTTCCCTGCTCCGTGTCATTTTTCTTACTTCCTCACTTGTGGATCATGGAACTA
>NW_011888837.1:3241611-3248598 GCF_000151845.1 Pteropus vampyrus
TAGCAGGTAATTCAGCACACACATGTATGTGCTCTCCAGATGCCCTGCAGAAGCCAGAAGCCTGACCTTGGGCAGTGTTGGACAAACACTGACACACTCTTGCTACTCTAGACTCCATGAGGACCACCACACATCATATCGTTTACATAATATAATTATTCAGAGGTTTCAGTTGAATGAGTTAAATCGGAGATTTTATAACAACCCTGTATTAAACTTACATACCGAGTCCTCTTGGCTTCTCCGATGTCCCTACCTAGCTCAGACCCTCAGCCAAGTACTTACGAAACATCTTAGCATTTACGAAATATCTTAGCATTTTCAAAACGTCTTCCAAATCTTAAATCATATTCTCTACCCTGTCCCACTATGGCCACCACCACCACTAGTGCATCCTGCCCCTCTGCCAGGTTCTCTACTGAAAGTAAACCAGGTTAATATTAAACACTTGTGCATATGCTTTAAGTCAGTAGTGAAGAGCTGACTCTACCAGTTTTACCTGATGGGCCCATCTGCAAATTGGTGAAAAACTGCAACTTTCTAATTATCTAGATCATTTCTTCTGGTTCATTGAAACCTTATTTTGAGTTTCATCCTTGCGGCACATGCCACCTGTGAGTCCCTTCCTCTTTTCCTGTGGTTTTCCTTACAATGCACTGTCTTTGTTCTCTTCTGATCTCTGGCCTTCCTTTTTGTTCATGGCTGGCTCCTCTTTCTTCTCAATTTGTTGCTCCCTTTAAGTCTTTTTACCAGACTTGTAGTTCTACCTTTATCTCTGTGGAGGTTCTTAACACTTGAGGGCATAACAGGTCACTGTGAGAGTCTGATAAGCCTAAAGACCTTCACCCAAGAACATGCCCTCATATGTATGCAGGGAAAGTTGTTAATTTAAATTTTTAAATTTCTCAGTTGGCCTCTCTGAGCACACCACCCCGCCTGGTATTTCTTGGTCATGATAGTCAGCTACCTCCCACCAAGAAGCTTAGTTTCCCTGCTTTCCTCTGATTCTTTGTGGTCTGGACACTCAACTGAGAACATAATACTCTGCCAGGAGCCTGCCACACAGCAGAGTGAGATAACACCATGGAGGCTTTGATGGAGAACTGGGTCAGAAACCAGATGAAGAATGAGGGTACAGAAGCCAATAAGATCCCATGAAAAGCCAGGTCAGGAAAGATAGGATGGTCACTGCTACTTGGGGTTAGGACCACGAGATCACCTGCCTCAGAATTCAGCATCTAAGGCCTGCAGAGAACCCAGTAGGTGGGCCAGGAGGCATACCCTTTTGATAGCAGTGGATGCCTGTCAGAACAATGTAAGGGCCCAAGTAAGGCCTAAGCCCCTTCCTCAGCCTCTGCATACCATCCTCTCCAGGTCGTCCTCTGGAGACTCTTGGAGAGCCTAAGCTTGTATTCCAGGGGAGCCAGAAAATTTCTGGAAGGGACTCTGGACAGTACTCATTTGGGCTAAGGTTAAACCAAATCAGAAGTTTATTTTATTCCTTACTAGCATATGAGCATTCAGGAGAGAAAAACCAATTAGTAGTGGACTACATTAATTTATCAGATATTTTCCTGCACGACCAATTTCCATTATACCATTATTTTTTTTTCCAGAAACAAACACTCACATTTGCATTACTTTTGAAGACGTTCACAGTATCTCTGGGGTGAAGACCTCCTGCTCTATACTCATTATTCAGAAATACCATTCATTGGTAGGGTTCCACTGCTTTACAAAATCTGTCATTTCAACCGTTGTGTATGATTGTATATTGCAAGCACTAGCAAGACACCTTAACTTAGATGTCCTATAGGCAGCCTGAGACTTAGTGGATGTGCAGTGGAACCTGTCTTCTCTCCATAAAGTCAGCTCTCATCTCTGGTTACTGGTTACTGGTTACAGCTCCTTGCTCTGGTTACTGTGACCACAGCATTTCCATGTTCCAGCTTCCCTGGCTCACACATCCAAAGGCACCTGTCTCCTCCTGTTCTCGTTGATTCCCAAGTGTATGTAATGTCAAACCTTGCCATTTTTTTCCTCTTGAAGTAGATCTAGTTTTACCCCTTATCTCTCCGTTCCCACTTTTACATTATCGTTTTATATAAAGATAATGCAAATCAAGATACAAGCTTCTCCTCATGACCCCCGCCTCTGTGCCCTCTAGTCCATCCCCAGTACTCTGGCTGTTACTTCATTATGTCTTTCCCCTGCTCAAGGCTCGTCTTTTTCTTGACCAGGGCTTTTTCTGAGCTCCAGGTCTACCTTCCCAATTCCTGGCTGAGTCCTCTCCCAAGACATTTCCAGAGCCCTCTAATCCCTTTTTTTTTTACCAAAGTCATTATCTCTACTGCCTCACCCAATCTTCCACCACCAGTCGCTCCTGCTCCTTCAACCCATATCTCAGTTCATCACACCGAGAACAGCCTGGTCTTTAGGTCGGAGTTTTCAGTCTTTTCTAACTCTTCCCTCTCACACATCCGCAAATTCAACACATCACAAAATTTTGTTGATTCTTTTACCAAAATGTCCTGAATAATTCAGCCTTTATATTTATGTCTTCATTTTTAGCTCTTGTCATTTCTTTTGCCTTTCATCTCTCAGCTTTCTAATTTACTCTTCACAATGTCTGCAAAATTATATTCCTAAATAATATATCTTATCATTTGCCTGCTCAAAACATTTTGTTTCTCCCTTCCAGTAAAGTCCAAGACTTCTTAGCATGACATATCAGCCACACTGTTAGCTTGTCCCACTCCTACCTGACAGCCTTCTCTTCAAGTATATTTTCCTCGACACCCCATGCTCTACTTTTCCAACTAGGGTTGTAGAGTTAGCAAATAAAGATACAGAATGCCCACTTAAAAAGCAATGTTTGGGACATATTTATACACACAAAAAAATTGTTGTTTATCTGAAATTCACTTTTGACTGAGTGTCTTTTTCTTATCTGGCGACATTTTCCCACACAGCCTTCTCCAAACATGCCGCACGTTTACAAGCCCATGTGCTCTCATTTGCAATATTTGTTCTCTTCCGGTAGAATTCTTCCCCCTTTTCTCTCAGATATTGATCTCCCATCTATCCTATAGATCTCTTACCAATAGAAACAATCCTGCTTCTCTTTCCTCCTGGGTTATGGACCTTATCTAAAGCCGTGTATACTTTATCAAGACCTTCTCCTCCTCTTTCATAAGATGCTCATTATTAACAGAGAAAGCTTTGGCGATATGACTCAGGGGAATAAGAGAGATGCAGAAATGCTTACCTAGCATAATATTCGAAAGGTATTAGTTTTTAAGAAATAGAGTAAAATGTTTATTAATAAAAAGGACACAGGTTTCTTCTGGAGGGTCATGGGGGAAAATGAAGTCTTTTAGTGGCAAGGTTTGCTTACTTAGATACTTAGTAAGAGAAGAGTGAAAGCCATCTATTTTCTCCACCTTGCCTAGGAAAGAAGCTTACAGACCCCAAAACAAAGTCCATCCCCTTTTGTGAAAAGACACAGGCATTCCATGGTTAAGGCTGCTAAACATGTGAGACACAGAAGGACATGAGGGGATTGAGACTTAATTGGGAAAGAGGATTTTAATCCCAGGGAACAGGGAGGAGAGAGGATACCTGAAGGGAGGATGCTGTGATGGGAGAAGTAGAGAGAAAGAGGGTTAGGGCCTAGAAATACCTCTGAAGGACAAAGATGACTGTGATTTGGACCAAATTCTTCCCTATCTGTTCTTAACTTGAACCATTTGGGAACAATCCCCCAAATCACTTCAGAGATGAAATGGGTACACTATATAGGCGTCTAGTAGAGATTTACATTAAGGAAAGTAGGGCAGGCAGCATCTGGACCAGGAAAAGAGACTGACTGGATCCTACCTCCTGGTCACAGGCTGACTGGCATCGTCTTCTAGGTGAGCTACTGAGGTTACTTGGTCATCTCTACATAGACAGTGCTATAGCAGGAAAAGGGTTAATCTTAGTTTGAACCCCCCTAGAAAAATGTCTTCCTGCCAATACTTGTCTACCACATCCTACACTTTCTTCCAGGCCTAGATAAATGCCACCTCTTCTGAGCAGTCTTTCCTAATCCCTTTAATCCCTAGTCAGTACAAGCAAGATATGATTTGTACATGTAAAACGCTCATCTTCTCTACTCAAGGACAAAATTCTTAGGGACACAGACTAAGTCTAGTTTATTTCTTTATCCTGAGTTTTTGGCATTCTGCTATGCATATCATAAATGCTGAATATTCATTGGATGACTAAATGAACTTATTAAATGTTTTATTATAGCTATTTGCGTATGTGCTTTCTCTTATTTGAAAAAGTTCACTGTCTCTTGTTCTCTCTATCTTCTCAGTACTTTGAACACTTTCGTGTGTGTTCCTGTTGCCAATGTTCAGTAATATTCAATTTGTTTAATTAGAATTTGAACGTAGTTTACAAAAATGAGGACTTCAGTTTCAAACATGTAACTGAAGCCACATGAGGTGATGATATTACCATGAAAAAAAGAAAAAAGATACCTCAGCTGAAGTGTAATTTTCAATGTATTGGAAAGGTTTACTTTAACATTGATATCTCCTCTATGGGTTTTAAAAATACTATATCCTAGTTATCCTGAAAATTAACATCTGCAGGGCCCATGCTTGAATAGTGACAAATTCTAGATTAGTGGGATTTAAGTTAATGAAGTTCTATTGGATTCAGAAGACTTGAGCAATGTGGAATTAATTTTGATTATCAGAAAACTTTTTCTAAATTACACTGATATGTAAAACTTTACTATTTGTAAAAGCTTCAAAAATAGTTAAACTGCTACCTCTTTATAGGCTCTGTGGTTGGAAAAATAATTTTGGTCCCACCAAATTAAATACTCTCCAATAAGGGCATGATATGCTTACCTTTATGCCATGTTGCTCACTCTATATGAGTTTCATTTAATGTTCTTTTCTCCTATTTTCAAGTATTTTAACTTAAGGGAAAAAAAAATCTAATCCTGTCAAATCTGGCAAAAAAGGTTGAATTTTAAAAACAAACAAAAAAATTAATCAACAGGTTCTACAGAATCCTTATCTTATTCCTGTTCAGTTTTTCACTTTCCAAAATGTTTCAAAGCTTTATCGAACACATAGTCTTAGTAATTATTTATTTAGCTATTTGGCAGAATCCTAAACAACACAACACTTTTTTTTTTTTTTTGGAAAGTAGATAATTTCAGTGTACTTTTATTTCAAAGTATGAAATATCAAAATTAAGAAGAAGATAACAATAATTTACTAGTAATATGATGTGGCAGGGTACTTAAGTTTTCTGAGGATTAAGGTTATCATCAAATAATGGGTATAACAATTATTCTTGTTTAAGCACATGTGAATAACATGATGAGAGGTCCCTGGCCCAAGCTAGCTTTAACACCTCCAATAATGATGAGTGTAGAAATAGCAAAGTCCAACTTTATTTCCAAAAATAACTAACTTATATCAGCATTATTTAAAAATGATTAGGCTTTTGATTATTTTCAATTCTTCCTTAATTTTTCTTCCTTAATTTTTTTCATTAGGTACTTCCAAAGAAGGTGTAGGGAAGAGAGAGAAGAAGAAGATATAGAGAGAAGTAAAGCAACTTTATAGGGCCCCTCATCAAGTTGGAATTCTTCGCCTAACCATGGCTTGTTCAGACAGGAGGAGAACGACATTCTTTCCACAGGGGACATGAATCCTTAAAAATACAGACAACTTCACTGTATGAGTACAGTGACTTGCCTTAGAAATGAATGTCTTGTTTTCCATAAGACCGGTTAGAGAACACCATGCTTGTCATCATTGTCTTCACTCTTATTCTTGATCTGACTAACAATAATTAACATTAATTGAACCCTTATCTAAAGAGTGCTTCAAACACTTCAGGGGCAGGCTAAGCATTATGGTGGCATTATCTCATTTGATCCATTCAGCCTCCTCCGACCCCTATTTATTGTTTATTTTCACCTTGTTGATGAGAACAGTAGAAGGGTTAAGAAACTTGCCCAAGTCTTCACAGTAAGTGACAGACCGGGATTGAAGCTCAGATCTGTTTGAATAAAGATCCTGTGCTTATAGCCTTTGCATTATAGTCATTCAGAAGCAAGTTTTTCCCAATTCCTATGCCATCTATGGAATGACCAAGAACACTGGTGTGGTTGAGTCCAGACATTTTGACGTGCAGCTGGAGTTAAGAGGCACAGGGGTGGCAGTACAGTCCAAAATTAGATTCACTTTAGGAATAAAACCAACCACCAAACAAAACACACAGTAAGTGTTTTTTTAGAATTGCTAGTTCTGGTACACTGAGTAAACAAATGTTCTTAGGGTGTTAAAAAAATATGCTAGAAACTGTTTTATTAAAATTAGTTCACATATTTCAATATTTCAAAATGATTTTACAGAGCAAGAGAGGTCAGCATTCTCTCACTTCTTACCACAACCCACCATGTGACAAAGTGTTATCTAACTTGGATCACAGAATTTCAATTTTTTTTTTTTATTCTGTATACATCTTACAAGAATAACTACACTTGCCACAAAAACCAACATTACAGAGGTCTGAGTCTGTGCAGAATTTTGTTTGTTTGACTTCTTTTAAACAAAGTGAAGAAGAAAAACAGAAAACACCTTTTAAAGTACCTCTGTTGTACATTTATTTCTTTTTGTAACTTAAATTTGAGTAAGAATAATAAAACAAAGAGGAAAAAGTCTTTAAAAACACATAGTTGATAACATTTCTTTAATAATACAGTACTGGTTGTAATGGTAATTAAGCATACCTAGATATCCACATTTTGAAATTTTCAATAGCAGAAATGTTCCTAATAATTTATCTCTTGAATATAATTGCTGATATAGTTTGGAGTTATATAGTTTATCTAGTTTCCTAATATAGAATTTCAGACTATTTCAAACACCAATAGCTGACAGGTCCTGGGGAAAAATGAGTTTACAGAAG
>NW_011888837.1:3248648-3251495 GCF_000151845.1 Pteropus vampyrus
CACAAAGCTTACATTTCTCAAGTTAAGAGCTCACCTAATGCCAATATTGTAGCCAATGCAATGCCTCAAAACACAAAACAAAAAATCAAATGAACAAACAAACAAAACGAGCTCAGTCACAACCATGAGTTAAAAGCTGAAGCTCAGTGCAGGCCCAGGAGAAATGATACCTAGTGCCATGTCTACTGCAAAAGGACCCCAAGATGGAGGAGGGAGAATTGCCTCCTGCAAGTGAGGTGGGTATCATCATTGCAAAGTTAAAATAACAGGAAGAGAGCTTAGAAGTATCTTGAAATATCAAAAATCTCTTGCACATAGGACTGTAACTGGGGGTAAAACCACTTTTAATTGCATATGTGGGATGAAGATTTTTTTAAAGAATCTCACAAATATAGTCTCTTCCAATTATCTTAAATGTTTCTCTAACAAATTTACTATGGCATTTTTAAACAATAACTTTGCTCATAAAATACACAGCAATTACTTTTGCTCTTTTAGAATGTTTTTCTAATTATAAGCTCTGGGTTCAGTGGCTTAACCATGCTTTAGTTGAATTTCTCACTAAGCAGTACTTCCTGCAAGTTATAATCCAATGAGCCATGCTAGAATGTGAAACCTTAACATAACCAGTTATAGTGGCTCTCATGTTATTTCAGCTGATGGTCATTTCGATGGGAGAGAATGAGGCAAAGGGTTCAAGATCCTGGTAAATGTTTATTAAATGCTAAATAACTGAATAAATGAGTTCTCCTTTAATAAACATAGTAAAACAAAATTTAAAATAACTTTTAGAGATGCCCATGACCCTTGAGGACTGCAACTTCAGAATTGGGATCTCTGTTCTGAAATAAACACCAGACAGAGTTCCAAAAGATTTATAAGTATTAACTCAGTTGATTCTTAGAACAACCTTTTGAGGTGGGTGCATTTTAAAGATGGAAAACTTGAAATTAAATGAGTGGGGCTGGGATTCAAATGAAAAACGTCTGGCTCCCAAGCTCATGTCCCAACCACATGTAACACTGCTTACATGAACTGTGTTGCATAAATAAATAAAAATTATATATCTAGAAACAAATCATCCCCATTTCAAGAAAATACTGAGAAGACTAATGGAGGCTCGAAGTTGTTTGGAACTCCGTTTGTTTGTTTGTTTGTTTCTTTTTGGTCTTTTATGTAAAAACATGATCCCATCAGACGAAAATATTTCCGGTTCCCAAGATAGCACAAATCACCACTGGCAGGACGGTTTTGGCAGAATTTGAGCTACAAGTCTCCTAAAAGGTCAGGCCTAGGTTCACTATCTCCACTCATCTCATGGTAGAGTTTACTGAATGTTTACTTTGCGCTCCATACCATGAGAAGTATTTTTGCTTAAAGTATTGTTTTGCTTAATTTTTAACACTAGAGAGGAAGGTATTATTATCCCCTTTTATAAATGATAAAGCTGAGGCTTTGGAAGGATTATTGACTCATTATTAACACTTCTAATAATTGGTGGAAGTAAAATCTCAGCTTAGGTCTATTGACTTAAAACTCTATGTCCTGATCCCTCTGCTTTTCCACCTCCCACTGACTCTGTATCATTCCACTACTAAGAACGTGTTCCTGGTTCAGATTAAGGCCTTGGTTTTGACACAGCATAGCATTAGAGGGACCATGATAGAGAGACTTAGTCGCTTATTCACCATTCATTTCTTGAGCATCTAGAAAATTCTAGGCATTGTGCTTGGCACTAGAACATAAAAATGAATAAACTATGTGCCCTGCCTGTAGGTGTGACAGTCACAGAAGGGACATTTAAAGAAACTAACAGTTATTCTCCACGGGTAAAGAGATTTCATAGATGTGAGATTAGATCTGAGAGAAAGGACATCTCGCTCACACCTGAATGTGTGCATGAAAAGAGGGAAGTTAATACAGGAGTATAGGAAGAATCGGTGTTTCAGTTGCCTTGTGAAAATCAGTAAGAATAAGCTTTATAGACCATGAGAAGAGCTTGTGTGATAAACTATGGAAAGGAATGTAGAATTTTAGAGAAACATTGGGACTATAATAAGAGGTAATTAAACTTGAACTCTTAATCTATTAAAAGTTGGAAATAAAATTTATCTCCCAATTCCCTGGTCTACTAAACAAGCTTTACAAATCTCTATTTATAAATGAGATTGGTTTCCCTGCAAAAGAAACTTTTGATTTGGCAAAAATTCCTTCATATTTAAAATAATTACAAACCACATAACAAATGCCAGAAGAATTCCTTTTGATTCAAACCACATACGAGATGAACTGAGTTTTTAAAAGTATCCTTAACACTGGACAGAAACAGTTTTGCTTTATGTAAGGCAGCAGAGGACACAGTCGCGCCTGCAAGCAAATCTGAACTCTTGGATGTATGTCAGTTTCTCCATGAGTAGCTGCCAAAGGGCCCCCTAAACAAGTGGCTGGGCCAGGACCAGCGGGAACTGTGTCCTGACAGATGGCTTCATTAGCTCAGACTTTCCAGTCCTGTTGAGGACCAGGCCAGCACCGTTCTGCGTCCATTTGCTTGCTGGCTCAGAGCATTGCACTTACAGGCAGGAGGGTGTCTGCAAGGCCACCACGAAGTGACATCTCCCATTGAGGCAGTAATGTTCATATTTTGGGGGGCGCTGAGAGAAGTAGTCATTCCACTTTGATTGTGTAATGGTAGCTGAAAAATGGGATCAAGTTCAATGAATCAACTCACTTTAAATACACGTTTGTAAGTAGAGTCATATTCCTATTTTTGCTCACAGTTTTCCTGTAGAACATACTTCAATCTCCCCTTTTTCCTTCTCTCTACACTGGTTAAAAGTCAGACTTTTA
>NW_011888837.1:3251545-3253251 GCF_000151845.1 Pteropus vampyrus
TAACATTCACAAACAGACAAGAATTTGCACGTTATGTTCCAGCATTAACACTCAGAGGACGAAGATGATCACATGGGAAGGAACATCCTTTGCAGAAAAATGTTTTCAAGCATGGAGGATTCTTTGAAAAAGAGCAGATGCCCAAATGCAGCACCCATAGTCATCAACTGCAGCAAAAAAAAAAAAAAAAAAAAAAAAAAAATTGTATAAGCTAAGATCTTTACATCAAAGAAACATAGTTATACTTTTTCTGCTCTTGAATTATTTGAGATCAAGGGAAATCTACTGATCCTACCATATTCTGAGTTCTCCTGTGAGTGCTCATCTTGAGTTCTGTTTTCCCAGACAGTAGGACAGGTTAAAGGTCTGATGACAAAGTCCTCTGGATAACATAACTTCTTGGATAAGCCTTGTTTTAAATTCCATTCATGAAAGATTATATCCACCAGAATATAAACTCCATGAGGTGACAGATTTTTTAAAGCATTTTGTTCGTTGATATAGCCTAAGCACCTAAGGTGCTTGGCACTTAGCAGGTACTTAGTAAATATTTTTTAATGAGTTCGCAACAAAGTATAAGCAGATTATACTAAAATGGAGGTCTCGTTAAGGCAATAGCTTGGTCTTATAGCCATGGGCACTGAAATATGTCCTGAAATTCTTTCACAGAATTTTGCATAAACCATAGCCTTATCCGAATAGTAATTTATGTGACCCAGCCAACTCAGTTTAATAAATACACTGCTAAGCATTATTTAGTGTGTAAGCAAGATATAGTACAATATGAGAATAGACATAGGAAAACCAAGAGTACATCTGGATATGTTAATTAAAGGGCTAGATACATTACGAAATGTGTTAAATATCTAGACTACAGTACAGTTTTCTTAAAATATAATTCAAAATTAATGCAATAAAATAGGCCATTTCTCAGCTGTGCCCGACTGTTGCTCTGCTCCAAACCTGGCATTGTGAAGACCTTTTTTGCCATAGAACAGGTAAAAATCAAAAAATACATTCCAATTTTCTAACTATAAGAAATCCTACAGATTATCTGGTTTAATCCTCACATTTTACAGAAAATAAAATGAAAGATTAAAGATATTAAGAAATTTTTCCAAGGTCTCAGAGATATTTAATGGCAGAGCCAGGACAATAATCAGAAACCCAGAAGCTCTGCTGGTGTTTTTCTTCCTTGAAGGTTGTGAAGAAAGGAATCATGAGACGCTCTCTTCTGGTCCGTATCGCAGCCCAGAAGTAATTGGAACAGTTTTGGATGGAGCCTGCACTACCTTCTCATGGCAGGCAGACAGCACTTAAAGAAAATGCCTTTTTAGCACGCTCCCTGGGAGTCCTGCTCTGATAAAGAATTTGGTGGGTTTCCAAAAGAAACGAACTTAAGAATTGTACCAAGCCACTCTGTCTCATAGAAAAACAAGGTGTCTCTTGAGACCCAAAGTTGTGATATATAATGAAAAGTAAAAAACGACAACAAAAAAAGTGTAAACATCTTTCGTAGATAATATTTATTATTTTAACGTGGCCAAAAAAAAAAAGTTTTGTGTCTTTGTTTTTGTCTGTCAAAGCTATAGTGTCATGGTACAGCATGAGACAATAAAAGTCTTATTTAGCCTACAAACAAACTCATCTAAAATATGACTGACTTTAGAATTAAATAAGTGTTCTTTTTAAATAAATTAGGAGAT
>NW_011888837.1:3253617-3280674 GCF_000151845.1 Pteropus vampyrus
TTTGCAAATACACCCAAAATTCCAGTTGCTTTCAGCTAATGTTCATTTAGTTATCTGAAAATAATTTAAGCAATTATAAAATCTAACATTTTCTGCCTACCCCAAGACCTATTGACATAGAGCAGGGATTACAAAAATCTACCATTACATTTCAGGGATGTGTCTCAAGAAGAAAGAAGAGTTAATTCTATAACAAAAGAATAATTCATCCCATGCATTGTGTTTCTCTTGAGAATTGAAAGGAGTGGTCCTGAAAATGTAATAAGCCTAAAGATTCTCCTGACGCCGGGGATGCTGGAACTTAATTGATTTGTTTTTTTTTCTTCCACCTTGCTCTTTTCCAACCCACATCCCAGAACCAAAACACTACTATAGATGAATAACCTCCCACAGAATTGCAATGAAAAAATACGTCCACTAGTGGGCCAGGTTGCAACACAATCTCATAAGTGGAAGGGCACTATAGGTAATACAGCTCGGTCTCTTCGTGAGACCCCATATTCTAATGATTCTAAAGCCAATTAAGTAAGAAACTACAAGTGTTACTGCAGGTCTGTGTATGTCAAAATCTGATTCTAAGAGCTTTTTAGCAAAAGAGATCAGAAGTAAGGACATCTTCCTTTGATCATATGGACAGACAGATAAGTAGTCGTCATCTTCTTTGGGTCATATGGATAGTCAGATGAGTTGATAGATTCTCCTGAGCCAAAATCAGGTGGAGGAATACAGCAGACACATAAATTATTTTGTTTAATATGGAATTTCCCTCATTCACTGAGGTGAAAACTATTGGTGCAATCATAGTTCCAGTAACACCTCCATTTGACAGATGAATTAATAAAACAGCATTGTACTCTAGTCTTTCTGTAAATGATTCTTCTCAAATCAAAACAGGTTTTGTGATGCCTTTGTGATTAAAACTCTTCAGATTTGAAACATTAGGTTTATTTTTCATAAAATCTTCAGTTGAGATAGTTCTAGTAGTCATTACAAATCTATGTAATGATTTTGCAAATGATGTTAATATTAGCGACTCTTCTGAAATCAACTCTACGGGTCACGTACTATTACTAGTAGTGTCTGTAACCCTTGGTTAGAGACATAGTCAAATCTCTGTATAACATTTAAAAGGGATTGTTCGAAGTCGAGAGAGAAATCCCACAAGAGTCAACAAGAAAAGAGAGAAAGGGAAACAAATACTTAAAAATTCATTGACCCACTCTGAATATCTGACCTAAAAAAGGAAAGAACTAGTACACGGAAGAGTTAAGTGGTCATGGAAGTTTGAGAAAAGTTTCTTCCTACTTGTGAAATAGAGCCTAAGGCTTTCATCTTCTGTCCTTGGCTTCCCAGCATCTCCCCAGCAAGGCTTTCCTCATTTTACAATCCTCTTAAGCCAAGAGGTGAAGAACAAAGTTATGTTTATGGGATAATTTTCCTTTTTATCTTGCAAATAATCTCCCTGAGACAGGGGAATATAAATTCAAGATGCCCTTGAAGAAGTGCAAAATTTGACATTTATTGTATTTGAGGAATCTCTTTTGTCTTACATCCAAGCTCATTTCCGATAAAAAGGTGAAAAGGTGGGTTACTCCAGGAAAAGCAGAATAGATTTCACAAGTGTACCTGCTAACCCTCCTGTGCTGCTAGAATATGCTTACACGGGGAGGGGGTCAATCAGGCCTGATTAGCATGTCTTTTAACCTGGAGCTGACAGAAGTGGACCTTCATTTAGAGCGGCACTTTTTCATTCTATACCTTTCAAGGAAAAAAAAAAAGAACCCATGTTGAAGTGTGAATGTATTTGCATATATTTAAAATTACTCATAGCTGGTAGGCAGACAAAGAACAATGAACAGAAGGAAAACTTGTATTTCCTTCATTTTAAAGAGTGCACACCACGGAATTCTTATGCCTATGAATGCTTCTTTGCTCATTTTCCTTTGCTGGTTCTTCTCAGCTCCCCCAACCTCTAAATTTTGCAATGTATTGGGGCTCAATGCTTTCTCATCTCTTCTCCTCTCTCCACTTCCTTCCTCAGTGTTTCTTGGCTTTAAACGCGTTTCTGGTAACAATTCCCAAATTTATGTTTTCATCCCAGATCCCTTCCTCGATGCTAACTCTATTTGGTTTCTCATTGGCATTTCAACTAACACTTCCAAACTGGAATGCCTGATTTCTCCCCTCATTTACTGAGATGATCTTTTCTCATCTCAGTAAATGGTATCTACATCTCTTCTGTTATTTAGGCCAAAAATCTTGGAGTCGTCTTGATTTCTATATCAAATTCGTTAGATAATCCAATTGGTCATATTCAGATTATATGCAGAATTATCCCTCCATATCCACTACCCTGATCTAAGCCCCAAATCAACTCTAGGCTGGAAGTAGTCTTCATGGCAACAACCTCTAACAGTTTCCCTTATAGTAATATAACACTGAAATACACTGAATAATTTCCTATATGCAAGATTTTTGCCTTAGAGATATATAGCATTATAAATCATAAAAATTGTTCAAATGATTACCATCCATCACATTTTATAGATGAGGAAACTGAGGCTCAGAGAAGTAATTTGTGATCCAGGCATTCCATGGCACGGCTTCAATTTGAACAGAGTGAACAGACTCTAAAACCAATCATACATAATATTCCACCTCTGTTGTCCCACCCAGAGGACTGTCTACACTGATGGCAGTCAGGGATCATGTAAGTGGGGATGAAGTCAGTGTGGCAGATGTATCAGGTAGAGATGTTCAGGGCCTTGTCATATTATAGTGTTAGAATTATGCCACTTTGGTGCTTGCCTATTTAGTCTACAACTAGGGCCAGCACAAAAGCCCAGATTTTTTCTTTAAATCAAAAGGTTTTTTTTTTTTTTGGTGTATTTATGAATATGGTCAAAGAAAAAAATTATAATGGTGATCTGAAACTCATAATATTACAGAAAACATTATATCTGAGTCTTAGTAAATTTATATTAAGCAGCCACTCAAAAAAGATAGCAAGTTAAATAGATTGAGGCATACAAAAAAAAAGCTCTCTAAAGATTGAAAAAGAAGGTACAATAAAATAGGTAAGGAAAAAAGAACAATAACAATCCCTTTCCCTCAAAAAAAATTAGATCGTAAAACAAAATCACTTCAATACAGCTTTTGAGCAGTGATTTTTTTACTGGTTTTCTTTAGAGACTAATTCAATGTTTCAAATAATATTTGAAAGCTCTCTCTTTCGAATAATTTATAATGCATACTGTTTATCATTACTGTAAAACATTATTTTTAAAGTCCTTTATCATTCATATTTCTTTTCATTCACATGCTGTTATTGAATTAAATGTTAATGATCCCAAGGAAATCCTCCTATACCACAGAACACCTTAAAGTCATAATCTGGATAATGTAGGCTGACCTAGAATGTATATATTCCGAAATTTTCTTTTCTATGACCATATGTATGTCTGTTTATGTGCTGCGCCCCACAAATAATCACAAGCTTATATTGTCCTGTACAGAGGAGGGAGAGGGAGTGTTCCTGCTGAAGAGTACTCTGTGCGGGAAGGGTAAAGATTGATGCTTACAGGCCCTCCAAAAATTCGCGTAAGCTTCATACCAGATTTGGGAGGGCTGGTTTTACCTGCCTAAAGCTGGCACAGGCAAGACACCATTCAAGCAATCTCAATTTATAATCTAAAGCATTGAGACACACCTTCTTACAAGAACGAGCCCCCAGGAAGGTCAATTCTCACCATCTACTCTTCTGAAGTTAATGGTTGGATTCTAGATTTACCTCCCCTCATGAGTGAATGAACAAAGAAAGAGAGAGAGGAGGGGAAGGAGGAACAGAAGGTGAAGGTAGGAGGAAGAGGGATACGAGGAGGGAGGGAAGGAAGGAGGTTGCTTGACCTTGAAGAGATTGCACCTCCAGTGTCAGGAAATTTGAAAGACATGTTCTCCAGAGTACTTATTTTATTTGTGGTAGTAAATAAAGCCCTTAGGGAAGGTTATTAATTTATCTGGCCTATTTAGTATATTAAATTACACTATTTCATTCTCTAGTGGCCTGAAAAGTTAATTTACCATTTGAATGGCATGAATGATGAATACTTACACCAAATCTTGGCACTTTACAATACTCAATAAAAATTAAGTATTTTTTGTTTAAGTGTGCTTTATTTTCTATTAGTATCAATGGAAAGGAAGATAAAATAGTAATATTCTGTTGCAGATATCAGGACTGCTACTGGCTAGGATGTCATCTCAGAGTGAAAGATGCCTTAACATAGGGCCCTGATCAGAAAGGAAGAAGGAGAGAGGGAAACAGTGCCAAAGCCTTACCTTCTTGTTCTCCTCTTTTTATCTGGGTGCAGTAATGGTCTATCCCACAACCTTGGTTTTCTCTAAACCCCATGCGAGCCCTCTCTATCTGTCATGTGGGGGCTAACATGGGATTCTGAAAATTAACAGCCGATGTTTATTCTTCTGGATGGTTAGGTAACTTGGAGCATGAAAATGATGTAGACTGGTTTTAAAATATCACTTTTGGAAGAAAAAAGTGTAATAATTTTTCTTAGGGGCAAACATCTGAATGGCATTTCATACGTAAATGAGTGTTACTGGGCTTTGGATGCTATAGAAATACAACTTCTGTTCTAAAAGGGCATGAATCCACATATTGATTTTGCAAGAGGAATATAGATCCTACTGTAAAACAGCTGTACTCTTTAGTTATTGTGGAGGCAAACATATTAATCACATAAGGTAACAGTGGTTGCTGCTTTATGTCCTTGAAAGCTGAGAGGATGCCTCTGTGTTCCAGAAAGTGTTTGGTGCAGAACCATCAGATAAAAGAGAAGGTGTAATGAAGTAGAGACAGCACTTGGCAAGCCGCAGGCAAAAAGCCTTCTTATTTTTACAGATCCAATAGAGCAAATGAATTAAATAAATAACTGAAAATACAATGAATAAATGAGTAAATTGATAAATAAAAATATAAATGAAATTGCTAAAGCAGTTCTCGGTGAGCCAAAACTCCTGGATATCCAATACATGATATATGTAAAAAAGGTTTGTAAATTGTCCAACGTGTGAGGTTAACCACAGTGAACAACGACTCTGGTCCCTTCAAGGGACCAGCAACAAGCTGAAATAAAGGAACTTAGAATTCCAGGGCATCTTTGTGCCTCTGGAGTTCAGCGCAGGCCTGCAGGCCCCTTCGGGTACATCTGACACTCCTCCAGTGCATTCTTTCCTTGCTCCCTCCCTACCTGTTTACTCCCCAAGGCAGAAGGGCAGGCAAAGTCAGGTGTGACCCAGCAGGTGGAGCGGCTGAGCTGGCCCAAAGGCAGCCCCAATATGAACTTGACTGTGGGTGTGGGTGTGGGGTAATTTGGGTGGGAACAACCTGGACACTACCACCATGAAGTCCTGCGCCTCGTTGGTGGGGTGTGAGCGAGAATAAATACGAGGCTCTCTCCTCCCAGCAACACTCCCGGAGCCCGCCGGCCTCCGCCCTGGGTGTTTGCTTGCCCTGTAGCCAGGGTTCCAGCCTGAGGAGTAGTTTCGTTTCCTGCTGGCTCCAGGATTAGTTTCCAGGCACCCCCTCGAACGCCCGAGGCCTGGGAAAGGGGCGCAGGAGGAGGCCGGAGACTTCCAGGGGCTGCGCGGCCCCGCAGCGCGGGGTTGATGGACCGGACCGTCCCCCGCAGCGGCGCCAGCTCCCTGCCACTGCTCCTGGCCCTCGCCTTGGGTAAGTGGCCGCGCTGGGCACTGGAGACCCAGCAGAAAAGTCTGGGGTGTAGACAAAAGGAGGCGAACCCTGATCCTCGCTAGCAACTGGTCGCGAGGGCGCACTGGGGCTGACAGGGGCGGGTCGGAGAACTTGGACGACTGGAGAGCGCAAGGTTAAGGGTCGCGCAACTGGGCACCACCTGTTAGGGCTGTCCCAGGGCGCCTGCGGCGGCCAGAGGGCGGAAGGAGGGGACGGCGGGGCGGGGGCGCCTGCTCGTGCTGCAAACCTGGGCGCAGAAAAGTGGACCTGGTGCTCGGGACAGGGGTGGCCTTGAAGCCGGGTGGGCGCCGTGCCGCGAGTGGCTGGGAGGGAAGTCCACTAAAGAAGGAGCATGGGAGACTGGAGCGAGCAGGGGGTAACCTGAGAGGAATTGGAAAGGGAACTTCTTGGCTTAAGATGCAGACGGGGAGCGCTGAGCAAGGTGGAGAGCCATTTGCCTGGTGTGTGTGCGTGTCTGCCAGAGGTAGGAGGGGCAGGACCCCTGGAGACAGCTGGCTCATGGCTTGGGAACGAATTATTACACCCATTTCTTGCTAGGGCAGTTGGGAGGAGCTAGAGGAGAAAAGACGACACATTCTGAGACCTGAATCTCCTCTTGCTGATAGGGAAGCGAAACAAGAGGAAATGACATGTTTCACTTAGGTCATTATCCATGAAATACACACATGATTTACTTGGAATACAGTCATGTGCCACTTAAGGAGGGGATGCAGTCTGAGAAATGCCACCTTAGGCGATTTCCGCATTGTGCGAACATCATAGCCTGCACCTACACAAGCCTAGCCCACTGCACACCTAGGTTATATGGTATAGCCTAGGCTATCAGCCTATATAGCATGTTGCTGTATAAAGCAACAGAAGTTTAAATCAAGCACAAGAGATTTGGTAACCACAAGATGTATGAAGCTGCAGTCTGAGTAACATGGCATACTGTTTTACAGCAAACTTTTTTATAAGTAGCAAGAGTACACTCGAAAATAAAGATAAAAACTATAATATAATAAATACATAAGCCAGTAACATAGTTGTTATCATTATCAAAATTATGTAATATATAGGATTGTATCTGCTATACTTTTACAGGACTGGCAACGCAGTGGCTTCGCTTATACCAGCACGTCACAAACTGTATATTATTTCCTATTTTAAGGAGAAATTGTGGAGGGGGTACTTTTTTCACTTTGAAGGTTTAATCTGATTTGTTAGGTTAAGGACCACTAGGTGTGATCACCTGGTGTAATGGGAGAGTAGCTGGTGGAAGGGGTACCAGGATGCTTGGAACTCACTGGATGCTCCCCTCACCACCTTGGGACACAGTGCTAACAGAGAGAGAGAGCTGGAACTTCGTGTGCGGGACGGGCAGTGGGGGGGGGGTGGGGAGGTTTATGCAGCTGGAAATAAGGTGCTTCTGGCTCTCCAATGTGGTAAGGTAGCAGAAAAATCCTACTACTTCAAGGCATTTCCTCTGCATCGTGGTCCTTTTGAAGAGGGTGAGGGGAAGGTAAACTAGCAGTATTTTGTAGTCTTAGCTAGGCTGAGTGGTAGGGACACTTGGGCTTGGGGCATTAATGTGGGAGGAGGAGAGTCTTCACAGATGAAATGTCTACAGCTTAAAACCTGGGAAGGGCTGTGATTACTCTTCTGGAGGTAAAAGAAATGGAATCTAAATGGAAACTTTTGTTGGTCGTGTCCTTGGAGTAAGAGATGGTAGTCAAAAAGATGATGTTGCAATCTTGGTTAGAAATGGATCAGACTTAAGACTGTGGTTAGAGAGAAGGGACTGATTTAACAAATCCTGCAGAGGAAGAAGTCAGGAATAATTTAGTGGTGGAGTGATTTGGAACCTAAAGAAAAGCAATGGGTCTGAGAATTAAGCCCAGAAATAGTACTGGTGCTTTGCCAGTACCGATGAAGGTGGCGTCCTCTTCCTCCACCTTGTCTGGCCGACAGTCAAAGTATTTACTGAGAATCTGCTACAGTCAGCAAGATGCTAGAGTATATGGGAATGGGGTGGGATGAAGACTCAAGAAGATTCCTAAGACATCATTTCTAAGATGTGATTCCTGCCCTAAAAGATGTTACGTTGAATTTGGGAATACAAGACTAACGAATATGACACAGTAAGTGAAAAAATCATGAAACCAGGGAAGTGAGAGCTACCTCCTACCTGAGCTTCCATAGTGGGGAGCGGAGTGGTGGAGAACAGCTGCAAGGAGGACAAGAGTGGGTGCCCTGAAGCTTGGGTAGGATTTGAAATACTTGGGAAGAGAGGTCTGTGATAGACAAGGGAAAAAGCAATTAGTGAAGGGTTGGTGATGTAAATAAGACTGCTCTATTGGAGAGATAGATAGGCAGTCAGCCTGCCAGGAAGTAGAATTTATGAGAGGCACACAGTTTATGGCGAGCCAAAAAAGCCATATTAAAATATGTGGGCATGAATCAATAAACAGGTAAACACACACCATCATAGGTCTTGATTACAGGGGTGATATAATGCAAACAAAGATTTAAGGAGATAAATTTGGCAGTGAGGTGCAGCTTGGGAGGATGGGAAGGCAGCTGTGTGCAGAGGACCCGATTGTCTCAGAGGTGTGATCCAGATGTGAGCTCGTTCAGGCCTGGACTCGAGTGACGTGCCAGCAGCAATGTTATGATAGAAATGATTATTCCAGACTAGTAGACAATCTTCCCTCTTTACTATTGCACAGTACTTTATTTTTTTCTCAAAATCTGTCAAAAGGCAGAAATGAACAAATAAAAAACTCTTATCTAGTGCTAGTGTATACTCAAGGTGACCTAAATGTACAACTGTCCTGTTGAATGTTTGGCTTAGGGAATTGAATTTAGACTTTTTAGATCCCCTAAAAGCTCCACTCCTTGCAAAATGCCAAAGGATGTAATTTGTTGACATTGGTGTTTCCATAAAGTGGTTCTCTTTCTCTCATGCACACTTCACTTTTAAGTCTCATTCCTAATTTAAATCACATTATTTTACTAGTTTTTGAAAGGAATGTGAGCAATGTGCTGTGTGATACACTAGTGTGTGTGTGTGTTTGTGTGTGTGTGTCACAGTGAAAAGTGCCTTGAAAACTGGCACTGAGCAGACATGACACCTGCTTCCAACTCTGCCATTCCATGGCTCTGAGATGCCTGTAAGTTACAACTTTCTGAGAATTGTCTTTCTCATTTGTAAAATGAAGGTTGCTTTAGATGAGACTAAGGTTTTTACCAATTTGATATTATACTGATCTTTAAAACAACATTTCTAATGGGAAATTTAAGAGAAAAATCTTTTAAAAGTAGTATTTAGCTTCTATTTACTTTGTAATGGGATCTTTGTTTCATGCAAACTTTATCATCACAGAGACAATCAAGGACGCATGATTAAGAAATATGGAAAAGGGACAATAACTTCGTTTAAAGTGTTTTTTTACCTTAAAGAAATTGGAACATTCTCTAATTCTGTTTTCTAGTTTCTCTCATCCGCTTTCTATATAACACTAAAGCTTAAATTATAATCAGTGATAAAGGGGGAAAATGTTTCTGTTAAAAAATGAGTAAATTTTAAGATCAAAAATATGTTCTTATTAAAATCTAAAACACTAATATTTTAAGTTGGTTTTAAGTTCTGCTCGAACACAAGAATGTATTCATGCTGTAATATCTAGCTTTCAAGTTTTAAAGCAGGTGGTAGAAGCAGGTAAAATTCCCATTGTATAAATGAAGTAACTGACGCCCCAAACACTGAAAGATTGGCCTCTTCAATTGTACTTTTGGCTTGGAAGAGCATTGAGAGTTGTTATTTTTTCCTCTTGAAAAACCTTAGGTTTCACAGGCCACACTTTCATATTAACAACTGTTACAAATCAGTTTTTGCTACTGCATCCTTCTAAGTTGTTTTGTGGAAATTCCCACATAATTTTGGAAGACCCCAATACTACAAGCATATTTGGTAGTGCCCACTTGAGGTGGCCTGCCGATGCTTGGCCTGCCAACGCCTGGGCCAAAATTGAAGGTGCAGAGGACAGAGAGCACTTATGTGTGTCCCAGAGGCCCAAGCCTCTGGCACTGCCTTATTTCTGTGGAGACTGCTCACCCCAGTATTCCTGTTCTCCTGAAGTCCACAAGAGCCCAGTGGGAAAATGTCATCTTGTTTTTTCTCACTCTTTTTTCGCAGTCAGCTGTATCCCATGTCACCCCTCTGATCCATGAATTACGCTTGTAAGCATTGCCATTAGGATCGGCATCTTTCCAGGAGAGTCCAGACAAGCCAGAGTATGGGCTGCATGCAGTTTAGCCTTAAGCCATGATCATGATACACTTCCAAAATTGCTCTGACAGACTCTTGGACCTACAAAGAATTCGTAGTCCAGTTGGTCAGGAGTGCTCCAAAGTACAATTTAAAAGGAAAGCAGTCTGATTAAAACGGGTATACTTTCTACTGCTAATGACTGCTATTTCCCTAGACATATTTGTTTCATAAAAAAGAGAATCTTGATAGCTCAAATGAATTTCTAATTGCTAGAATTCAAAGAAATAAGTCAAGAATTTTTTAGATGATTGAGTAGAGATGGGGAATTTAATCTTAATTCACATCGATTAGGTAATAATCTACTTTGATTATCAGCAAGGCTAAGTAAAATAGCCATGGAGTACTTATATTCATTCTTTACATTTTTTAAGGATATGGAGTATATTGTTTACCTGACCTATAGACTAGAAGCATTAATTCCAAAACAGAGGCAAAAAAGTATAACAATGTTTGTGTTCAGCCTTCTTATTTCAAAGTGTCTAATTTGGTTGTATAACAGGCTGAGTTACTAATAACATTTTCCTCTTGGCAAAATCATGTATTTATTAATTCATTTAGCCTTACTTACTTGATAATGTCATGTCAGAGGGCCTCTAACTTATGTCATAGGACCTCTTTATTGGGAGTGTAATGCTAATGGGTAATGGGTAGCTATTATATTTTTCAGCAGGGGAAAAATACAGATCATGCAGTGGTTTAAATATTGGTTTTAGTGTGCAGAGTGAATCAGAAAAAGAAACACTAATATAATTAGAGTTAAGCAAAGAGAACACTGCTGTTAACTAGCTCAGAAAATCTGGACTAGGCAATGAAGAGAAAGAAATACATTTAACAAATATTTCTAAGCGAGAATTTATAGAATATAATGACAAGTTGTTTGTAGGTAAGGAAGGAGAAAGAAGTAAAGCTGTCTTCAAGACTACTAACCTGAGAGAGAAAAGGAATTATGGCACCTATGTGACTAAGAGCTGCTTTTTCTTTCTGTGGGTATCTGAACTGTCTTAGAGACATTCAAATGCCCTATGAACATTTGGAAATATAGAAGCTGACTTCAAATTATAGCAGTGGAACCCAAATCTGATTGTTCTCCTAAGGAATGTAAAAAGTACAGGTTATCAGGCCTCTCCCCAGACCTACTAAAGTCTGGTTAATATGTTCCTACGAATCTAACTTTTTAAAGACTCTCCAGGAGAAGAAAAAAATGTTCCTTACAGAATAATTGCAAATAAGATCTGCAGATACTGCTCCTCTCATAGGTGGAGCTTAATTCCTTGCCCTCTTTGAACCTTGGCTAGACTTAGTGACTTGCTTCCAAAGAATAGAACATAAAAAGAAAAAAATAATAATAACTACAGCGTACAAATCTGGCAAACACTGTTAACCAAGTGGTCAGGGTTAACATCACCAATGATGTCGTATAGATATCACATACCCTTCATATGATGTGATGAGAGGAATACTTTTCTGTAGCGTTCACTCTAAAAACCCAAAAACCCTGGTCCAATCATTATAAAAACATCAGACAAACCCAAAACTGAAGGCCACTCTACAAAAAAGCTGACCAGTATTTATTAAAATTGTCAATGAATTCATAAATACAAGGAGAATGAGGACCTGTCACAGATCAGAGGACACTAAGAATTGACACAGAAAAAAGACATTAATGGAAAATTGGTGAGATCAGAGTAAAGTCTTGAGTTTAGTCAATAGTAATGCATCAATGTTGGTTCTCGGTTTCGATAAATGTACTGCTGTAATGTAAGAAGATAACATCAGAGGAAATAGAAGTGGGTGAGGGGTATATGGGAATGCTCTGTACTTTGCAACTTTTCTGTATCTAAAATTACAGATCCCTGGCTTTTTAAGTTTGCTTTACAATATTTCACTTTTATGAAAGACCTAGATTAGTAGGTTCTAATTTCTTTTGCTAAGTGAAAGAAGTGTGAATAGGATTTTTGCTTTTGTGAAAAAACGTAATAATCTAAACTAGTGTGCAGCGTTTGTTTTGCAGCAGCCACTGTAGAGGCAGCGTGCACTCTGGAAGAGTGCCACCAAATTCTTTCCTCAGGAACTACATGCAGCATCTCAGCATCAACCTGTCATAGTTTTGAATGGTGTCTGCTAGCATTTGTGTTTTATCTTGATTTATTTTGTGCATCCATTAGCAAAATGTATTCCGAGGTAACTGCTTCTTCATTTTATGCCATTTGAGGTTACAAAAGTTTTCATAGGAACATTCTACTCTTGGATAGTGGGGGGAACCTGTATTACAAAATAAAGTTTATTGTTTTTCAAAAGCTCTAAATATTTTATTGACTAGCCAGTTTGTACAATCACCTAGTTAGAAAATAAGCCAGAAAATATAAATGAATAATTGAACCAATTATCATTGCAGGATCTAGCACAGTACCTAGAACACAATAAATCCTCAATAAATATTTGTTCAAATACTGAGTCCATGGATATTTTGTGAGATTGAATAGCATTATTAAAAAGGAGACAAAAGCAAAATCATAGAGATAGAAAGTAGAAAGGTTGTTTCCAGGGGTCAGGGGAGGAGGAAATGGGGTGTTATTATTTCGTAGGTATAGATATTCAGTTTTACAAGATAAAAAAATTCTGGAGGTGGATTGTGGTGATGGTTGTACAACAATATTAATGCACTTAATACCACTGAACTGTGCATTTAAAAATGTTTAAGATAGTAAATTTTGTTATATGTATTTACCACAATAAAAAATATTTTTAAAAAACATCAAAAAATATCTGAAAAAGAAGATCAAGAGGAGAGTATTTATTTATGGTGTGGGACTCAGAAAAAGAGCTGGCAGAGTTGTATGAAAAGGAAAAGATAATTCAGGAAGCCAAGAGTGGGGGTGAATTGTAGGTGGAGATTTGGGAAGGTCAAGTCTATGAAATATTGTGGAGATAAAGGAGGCTGAGGCTCGTTAGGAGGCCACTGGTGAGTGAGCTGTGAGGAAATCATTGGTGCTCTTGAAAGACCAGAGACGAGAGATTGGTGGTAACTGAAGAAAGCGCACACACACACCCACACGCGCGCACACACACACCCACATGCGCGCGCGTGACTGAAAAAATAGGAGTGCTGGATAGAAAAGAAAAAGTTTTGGTTTATGAGAGCCAACTTCAAATAGTTGAAAAGTTGTCTCAACAAAGGTTTTTCTCTGTTTAGTTCAGAGGGCATAGCTTGGATTAATGAACACAAACTCCAGGAAGACAGCTCCCATCTTAATTTAGGAGAAATTTTCTTCCAAGTAGAGCTTTGAAAAATGGAATCAGCTGCCTTGGGCTGTCATCAGCTTCCCGTGCTTGGATATGTTTGTTGGATTGCACTTACAGGAAATTGTGTAGAAGTGATTCCTAGGTGAAATAGGAGGTGTTCTTACGTCTCTAAGAACCAAGGGTTCGTAGACCTCTAAGAACTCAAGATGATGCTACTGCACTTTGGAAATGCTTTGGAGGTTGATAGGTAGAGTTTCAACTAAAAAATTTATCAGTAGATTTCTCTGGGAAGGAAAAAATAGGCAGGGCACTTGGAAAACCAATGGTAAAGAATTTTTTTTTTTAAATAAAAAGAAAATAACTTGAGCTTTCCCCCCACCCCCAAGTTGGATTCAGTGGCCATGCCTTCTCATATTTCTTATCCCTGCATATGACACCAATTCTAAGTCCTCAAGGCTCAGTTTTTGCCTTAACAACTCTGCATTCCTTATATTTTACCATCTATTAGGATAATAATTATCAATTGAGATCTAATTGTAAAGAGAAAACCCCCAGCATAACTGTAATTGATAAATTATGTTAACAAAAATTTCAAGTATTTCAAAAGACACATTTCTAACATTGCCATCCTATGATAAAAAATATCTGTGAGAAAATTCTCTAATTATTTTTACATAAATGACAATTATCCTGTCATTTATAATTAGGGTAAAAAGAGTGACTAGAAGTGTGACTTGTATTGAGATAAAACTACAAACTAGAATAATAAACTATTCTTGTCATTTGCCTTTGCAGAAGCATAACAAAAGAAACACATCCCATTCTTTCTTACTGGTTTCTATCCAACAATATTCACCACTATTAAATACTTATTGAAATGCTTTTCTAGACTAGTCAGATTCTTTACTGGGAATCTGTCTTTCAGAATGTGGTGAACAGACATTGCAAAGCTTCAACTGGAAAAATATGGTGTGACTATTTCTTAAAGAGTTTTATTTTCATAGGTTACACAAAAAAGTCAATTGAATTACTTCGCAGTCACACCATACACATCAAGAAGGCCATCGTTTCTTAATTCTTCTTTGTGTAATTTTTCACTCCAACTGGGCAGCTTTACTTATCAAGCTCATTTCTGTGTCATTGCCGCTGGTCCAGTTTAGTTCCCAACTTCTGTGAAACTTTCCCTACGATTTCTTCACTTAACACATTTCCTCTTTTTGGAATTCCAGTAGAATTTATTTTCTGTATACCTGAAACTTAAAATATACTGCCTGATATCTATTTATTTGTTCATTTATTTGTATATCTGGCTCTGCAAATAGTTTTATCAATAAAGGTAGTAATAGATTAATGTCAAGTTAATCTATTGGCTTACCTTAACTTTTTTTAATTAATATTCATTTTTATTTTTACCAATATAGTATGGTTTTTAAAAATTCAAATAATATTTCACGGCAGACCCTGCCCCAGCCCTCTACACTCTCGATTTCTACTCTCCAGAGACAATTTCTTTCTTATCTTTTAGCTATCTCTTCTGGGATTTATCTTCATATTTCTTAATACCTTATAGTACTAGTTTTTGATTTTACTTCTTGCTATAGGAAATAAACTATATATTTATACTCCAATGCCCTATCATAAGCACATATATTATTTCTTCATTCTCCATCCTTCAGTATATCACCATCACCTCACTTAGGTAAATTAATTTTATTATATTGACCTTGAGCATTTTATTTATAATTGATTCAATTAGCATAATATTACATTCTCTTTTTTATTGAAATTAGGCATTGTCTCTTTTTCCATGCTTAAGTATCTGCATTCAAGTATCTATAATTAATTTATCTCAAACTCTCCTCTTGGTATATTGAAACACATCAAGTAGCTTATAAGTTTAGTTTTATTTATTATATTTTCTTATTTTTTTATATTTTTAGGCTTTCAAGTAACTTTATCTGGGCAGCACACACTTTGGGCATTAAAGATGGGTTGACAACACTGCTAGAAAACTACCTGTGGCAATCATCTCCCAAGCTCCACATTTTAGCCTTGTACAGCCTTTGTAGACCTTGAAGTGGTTTAGCCTGAGGTCATCACATTGTGGCTTGACCTTGTATCTTTGCAAAACACCTGGATCTATTGGTTTTGAGATATACTTTCTTACTGTGCCACCAGCATCATCTGATGGCACTGTCCACAGTTTATAACGATGAACAGGCTTGGTGTATTTGCAGACCCTTTGCAATCCCATAGAGATGACTGATCTGGGAGGGCCATGCAGTCAATTAGCCAAAAGGTCTAGCAAGGTCTGAACAGTGCAGGGCTGACCAGGGCAGCCAGACTCGTCTCCCTGTCATGATGTGGTGAGCCTACCAGTCAAAGATGCAGCAATTCCACTTGCATACTTTGCACTCATAGGAGCCCGGCCTATACACAAGTGCTCAGAAAATGATCCAATTTCTTAGCTTTCAGTCTGTGTCTCTGGGTATTTCATCCTTGGTCCCTGGACAGCATGGTGAATAAAATTCAGAAACCTGTCGTCTGCAGGTTCCTCCAGGTTATTGTGCCAAGACATAGGCTTTCTTGTGATTGTGCAAACACAATAAAATCCTCCAGGCCCAGATGACTTTTCATGTTAAACCTCCTAGAGATCATATTAGATGCTTTCCACTCTTCACTCTTCTCCACCTTCTTTGTCACCAGTCTTGCTGTTTGCTCTTTGGTCACAGACCAAGTTCCATGGATAGAAGCCAATTACAAATGTAGAGGCTTATGCAGCCTGACTGATGAGGCAAGGAAGGAAAAGGACAGACTCAATAGAAAAGGGAACTTGTTAAAAGTGTCTCTGGTACCCTCCAAGCTGAATGTCAGTTATTCTGTTATCACCAATTTCCTTTGTTCACCAGGTCAGGCTGCAAGCCATCCACAGTCCCGGAAATTCTGAACTACACCAGAACTGTCCCACTAGTAGGCAAACCATCTCTTTGGGATGATATTTGTGAATCTTCAGGATGATATTTGTGCATCTTCAGGTCTGGCTAGGATGGCTGGAGTGTTGGCAAGGATCAGGGTCCAATGGACTAGGAAGAGGGACTAGGAGGAGGAGTAGGGGCATTGATAGAGTAAAAACAGGGAAGGGAACCACGATGAACAGGATGGCAAGTGGATGGTCTGAAAGGAATAGAAGAAGAGCTGGGTAAGAAAATCCTTAAGGTAGGGTAGAAAGGGTTGTTGCTAGTCAGAGGGGGGAAACCAGTAGGGCAGAAAGCTGACAGAGGTGAGTGGCACTGGGGAACCAGCTGAGAGCCAAAAGAGTGAGGAGACAGGTCAGGAAGCTGGCTTACAAAACGAGGTCTTGAAGGAAGTGGAGTTGGAGGCTCAAGTTTAGATAAGGAAATTCGAGGTAGCTTTCTTTTCATTTTTCCAAAACACTACTCATCTAGTGAAAATAAGTAACTGAACATAAGTTCTGATGCATCCACCAATTATCTCACATTCTACCCCTCGCATCATCCTATGACATAATGCCTGTTGTGAAACGTACATACAGCTCTCTTTGGAGTAAGCCATTAGGTCCCACTAACCAGAGAAACAGTCCCAATTTCTAAGCTGAAGAGTGATCATGGGAAATAACAAAGAACAGAAATGGAGCTGTACTATCAGTCTTTATTCCTTTTGAGAACATATAGTTATGCCCCTCAGTTGGCAAAGATTGATCAAAGGGCTAAGATAGAGTTACGGGGTTGGTACCTAGAAGAACAGATCTGAGGCAGGAATGGGCAAAGTGAGAAGTCAGTGCTCCCATCTATTTAATTTACTACACATTTTAAAGGACTTTCACATTATTTATATTACCCCATTTTACCCATGAAGATACTGAAACCAGAGAGGAAAGTATATAGGAAGGCAAAAACCTTAACTCTCTAAGGGAAATTCTGGAATTTCTTCCAGATTGGATAAACATCTACTTCAAAACTCTATGTTCTTTTTATACCATTATTAAAGTTTGATGACTGTTTCCTCATGGGTCAAAGGCTGTGTTATTGGTAGATGCAGAGACCCACTCCACTATTCCTCCTGACTTTACACTCAGATAATTCTCCCTGATAACAAATTGTTCTTTTTCCTTGTTTCTTTTGGCCTCCTCTCTTTGAAATATGATGGCAACTCAGTGAGCACACAAGCTTTTCGTTTAAAGTATTACGGTGTTTGACTGTCTAATCTGGTCTCATCATAAAGGAATGAGAATGAAAAGGCAAATTTTGACAACTAACGATTTCCAAGAAATCTAGCTATAGGATATTATGGGGTCCCATTCAATTTAGTAATTTTTTTCACAGATTTAATAATGATCACGGTGGGAGAAAAAAAGGTCGATTTACTGGCAAATTATTATTGTGGTATTGACAGTTTTCAAATGTATGAGTTAGTTTATGTAGGACAAGTTGTTAAATTACTTCCATCTCTGGGCTTTAAAAACATAAGATTGAGGGGCACTTTTATGAGTTAAGGCAAAATGATATTCATCATTCTTAGACTTTCTTAAACAGCAAGCTACTGTTTCTACCATTTAGAATATAATTTTACATTGGAGAAGGAAGAAGTTCATATTTTACTTTCCTAATTTTGAATGGACATAAGCTATTTGTAAGAACCCTCTTTTTGTTTCCCTCCCCTTGTCTCTGCTTCTCCTCTTGTCCCTGAAAATCTAGAAGCCTGTCTTTCAATTTTTTCAAGCAGTTCTCCAGGTGGTGTGATTTGAGAGACCTTGGAAAAACTCCCTCCTTGTCCTGGAAACTGGCTCTCTGTGAGATGTCCTGATGCCTCAGATCCTCACTGTGTTGGGACACGAACCTCGTGCACCTCTTAAGGCCCCTTCAACTACCTCCTATGTCTCTTGCTCAGCTCTTCACCCTTACTGGGTTGCCTTTCTTTTTGGACTTGGATACAACATTGCGTCCCAGGGCCTGAATTCTGGCCTCCCATTCACCAAGGGGATAGAGACTGAGGGAGTTAGCACCCACTGGGGGAGCATTTTGCCCAATAGGAAATGGGCGATGAAAGTGATTGGGACAAATTCTTCCTTCATTCTTTTCCCATGGACTCATTCAAGCTGCAGTCCCTTTTTGAACATTTTACAGCCCCTGTATGAGTGAACATGTCATTTGAGCAAATTTCTGTGTCTCTGTGGTTCACTTTGGAACTCCTGCCCGGCATGATGGTCAAACACTTTGCATTGCTTTGCCTCCTTCTATTCTTCATTTCCTTTTTTCTCTCTTTGCAAGTCTGCTTTGAATTCAAATACATTTAGAAAGGGAAATATGTTAAAGAATCATGGCCTATTTGGGGAAATGTTGAAGTGGTATGAGGATACTACTTCATTCTGGAGTTTCTTCCAGTTTCTCCTATAGGAGGACAAAAGACAACAACATAAAAAGATAGGAAAAAAGTTTAAAAAAATGATAGGAAAAAAGTTAACAAAAAAAGATGAAGAACACCGTGTCAAACTTCACCTATTTCATAGTTTTTGTCTCAGCCAACCACAAGCCCAATGTTAAACATCATTTCCACCCCCTAATATTTTTCAACTCCGTGTTAGATGTGATCTCTTTTTGGATTTGGAAAATGTTCTCTGTGTACTATGCATACTCAAGTTTCTCTTTTTATTCTCGACAATAAAGATAGAAAGGGAAAATTCCCTAGATGCTTATAGTTTTTACTCTGAATATTGATTTAAACTTTAAAATCTTTATCAACTTTATTGTTCCAAAATTGGAGACACGATTTATAATCCACTTGGTTTAGATAGTACCATCTAAGATCTGACTTTATCTGTTGTATTTGTGTTACTGAATCACTTAATCTACTAACTGAATCAGTAATCCCATCTGACATAAACAATAAGCTGAGTCACTGGCAGAACTGTACTGTGAATACAAAGAGCCATACATGCTGATGATGCCGTATTTCTATTAATTGGTTGAAGCACATTCGCTTCAAATCTTTTTTAAAAAACACTAGAAAGAAACAGCATGTGGAAAGACCAACATACAGTTTTGCTTCACTCAGTACATACTAGAAATGTAGTATGTACTATATATGTATGTGTATTTTGTAGTTTATTTTGTAAACATTTTATGTACAAATCAAATCACATCACAAATGTAGAAATTCGTCAACATCCACTTATAAGAATGAGAATCTACTGTTTTACCAGAATAATTAGAATTCTTTTCTTTTACTTCAGGCCTCTCATAGCTGCTATTTTGTTGAGTGACTACCCTGTGCCAGGCATTACCAAGGTTAATAATTCATAACTTATATTTTTCCATTTCCTTAAACACATAACTAAATCTTTACCACATAAGTTACATATTATGGGCCTTGGTTTATGCATGGGGACCCTTGCAATTCAATGCCGACTAACTGAATCATAATCACAAAGCTAGTGATTAAAACATACATCCAGAATTCATATCCAGCTCCATTTGCCTCCAGACATATCCTTTTCCTCTTATTCTATACTATTTCCCTCTAAAATAAATGAAATGTCAAGGATTTGACTTTGAAATACTCTTCTAATTTCTGGTTATATTCATAGATTGATAAATTCTCCTTTGATTTACAGTTTGATTTCCTAATGGAAGATAGAGTGAGGTTCGAATCCTAAAATAAGATTACTATGAGATAGGAAATCACTGAGTTTAGTAGATACATTAAGAAATCTAAAAAGATGTCCTAAATTATCAGAATATACATAAATGGACAACTTGTGATAATGTTATATTTATTTTTAAAATATAAAAAGCACTTGGCTCTAAAAATGGAAAATTCAGCTCAGAGATGAGGAAAATACCAACTATATGACTGTTTAGGTTGGTTATATTTGATCTTTTTAAATAGTTGACCCAGCTGGTGTATGACTTACCTCAGCATTAGCAGTAACTTTGAGACAGTGGGTCATGCTCCTTGTCACGCTATGTGTCTTTCAATGCTTGTATTGTCCCCAGTGACCTCATCCCCCATGCTGGCTGACAGAGATCATCTTAATATATTTCATAATTTTTAATTTGAGAATCTCAAAGTGCATGAAAGTAAATGGAACTGTGACAAACTCAAGTAGAAATGGGTTTCTTTTCCTTTTGTCTTTAATTTAATGGGTGGAGTTGATATTTAAAAACTAGCCCTGGAAATAGATTCTCAATTTTCAGTCACTTAGCAAATACAACTAATCTAATATTATTTTGTTTTATTTTGTTTTTAATGTTTTGGTGCATCTGAGAAATTCTTTAGGTCATGTGAAGCAGGGAAGTATGGTTGAATGAAAGAATAAGAAATCAGAAAGTTTGTGAAATATTTAAATGATAGGTAAATCAAACACAATAATATTTAAAAGGGCCAAGTATAAAATCTTTTTAAAGGTAAAAAGTAAAAATAAAACATAACAGAACAACAAGAAAAAAGAACAAATAAACCCATAAATATACTGCTTCCACGAAGTACAAGAGATTTAGAAATTTTATCCTATTGTAAGCAGAATAAAACTTCAGTATTTAATGAGACAACCAAAAAAAAAAAAATGCTCATAAGCTACAGGACTACATTACCAAAAATTTGATGTCTACAATGTGGAGGTTAAGAGCCCCACTCTATTCCACTTTTGTCAGGCAACGTGAAATGGCACTTTATTTTAAGCTTACATTTAGAAGACAGTGACAAGGTTTATGAGATGCTCGATGATGTCAAGTAAAATGTAGTTGAAGGAACCAGGATCTTTAGCCTGAGGAAGAGAAATTCTTTCAGGAAAACTTGATAGCTGGCTTCAAATATATAAGAATCTGTCATGCAAAAGAGATTTTAAAGTTATTCCAGATGATTCTAATAAGCAGAGTAAATTTACAGAAAGGCAAAACCAACTCAACACCAAGAAGCATTTATAGAGCTTTAGAAATAGGTGCTTAATAATTTTTTGAATGAATGAATAACTGTGATTGGAAGAATAGATGAATGATCTCACTGAAATTGGATGCATTAGAAGAGAGTGAAGTCTCTACTAAAATTTTAAAGATGGGATTGAAAAATTCTCCCAAGGGTTAATTTGAGGGGAGGTACAAATTGATGGGTAAGAGATTTTAATAACTCTAAGGTTTTTACTAATTCTGATATATATAATTAGTGACCATTTTGAATGAAAATATTATGTTTTCCACATCTGAGTACCATATTTTCTTTTATTTTCTCTAAAATATAATTCATACTTTGATAAAGACAATGATTATTATAATAATGTGTGTTCCTTTTAAAATTCTTTTACTATATTTTTATTTGATTTTTGTTAACTAGATTATGGGATGTACAGGGAACCTATGACTCTTATTTTTCTGGAGGAAAAAGTCAAGATCGTTTGTTAATTAACTCAAGATCACAAATTGAATTAATGACTGAGTCTGGTGATTTTTCCACAATATAATGATACTTTCCCTAATGATTTTTTTAAGAAGTTGAAATTTGAGTCTTTGAGGCTGTACAATTGATTTAGATTAAAACAACAGATTCAAATGAAAGCTGTATATTGGATTTTTAAAATATTAAAAGTTAAAGAGAATTATGATTTTCAACCAGAAAAAATTTCCTCCCAAGGACATTTGGCAATGTCTAGAGACATTTTTAATGGTGACAGCTCAGGAGTAAAGGGAGAGGGTAGTTGGGATGCTACTGGCATTTGGAGGCTAAAAACCTTGGATACTATTAATTATCCTATGATGCACAGGCTTCCGCAGCAAAGAATTGTCCCACCCAAAATATCAATAGTGTGAAAATTGAGAAACCTATCGATGTTTCCCACTCATTAAAGCAGAATTTGGATTTCATTAAACAATGAGATGAGATGTATAGAATATAAATACTTTTAAGTTCTTATTTTCTAAAGATGCTTTATTCACTCAGAATAAAGTTATATTTGCCAAAATTGCTAACTTTGACTGAAAAACTAGTCCCTCTTATCTGCAATTACATTTCCTGCAGTTTCAGTTATCTGCAGTCAACCACAGTCTGAAAATGTTAAATGAAAAATTCCAGAAATAAACAATTTCTGGAATAAATTTTAAGTTGTGCCCAATTCTGAGGAGCATGATGACATCTTGCTGCATCCTGCTCCATCCTTCTCCATCCCATTCAGGCCATCGAATCATCCCTTTATTCAGTGTATTCACTCCATGTATGCTCCCTGCAGGTTAGGTTAGTCACTGACTGGCTTCCTTGGTTATCACATCAACTGATGCGGTATCACAGTGATTATGTTCAAATAACCCATTTTTTACTTAATAATGCCACATTCACATAAATTTTATTACAGTATATTGTTATAACTGTTCTATTTTATTATTAGTTATTGCTAATCTCTTATGTGCCTAATTTATAAATTAAACTTTATCCTTAGTATGTGTGTATAAGAAAAAACATAGAATATATAGGTTTTGGTATCTATGGTTTCAGACATTCACTGGGGGTCTTGGAACTTAATTCTCAGAGGGTAAGTGGGGACTTCTGTAACTGTAGAAAAGGCCCTGCCTTTCAGGCTAAACCTTCCAACCTTGTCTGCCTCTATTAGTAATTAATCCTATAACTTTGGCTTCTTCCTGTCAATTTTATCTTACATTTAAAACAAAAACAAAACAATTTTCTTTTTTTCTGTGTATATTGACTAATCTTTCCCTCTGTTTTTCAATTCAATGTCTTTGAAGAGTAATCCACAATAGTTAGCATACTCTTTATGCCACTAATATTTCTCTAGCAAGATATTACTAGTGCTTTTTGGTTGTAAATCCAATGCATGTGTTTTTGTTCTTATCTTTAATTCTCCATCATCTTTGTTTATACCATTGATCAAATTCTTCTTAGGAAAAATCTCCTTACCTCTGTGGCTGTTCCTTCTCAGTCACTTGAGGACATTTCTCTTTCCATCCCTCCATCATATTGGTATACTTCAAAATTCTGTTCTTAATCAGCTTTCTCTTTTCACAGGCCTGAGAGACACACTTACATGGCATGAAATATCAGTTTATTTTCCATGACTCCCAACTATAGAACCTGTAGCTTTGAGTTCCTTCTGAAGTTCCAGATCTAATATCCACTTAATATCTCCTAGATAAACCGCAGTCATTCCAAATCTCAGAGTATTCGAAGCTGAATTTCTTTCTCTATTCCTGTCTTAACCGCTTTTGGGTGCTCTAACAAAATACATAGACTGGATGGTTTGTAAACAACAAACATTTATTTCTCATAGTTCTGAAGTCTGGGAAATCCAAAACGAAAGCGCCGGTAGATTCTGCACCTGTCGAGAGCCTGCTTCCTGGTTTAAAGACAGACACCTCTCTGTGTGTTCACAAGGCAAAAGGCACAAAGGAGTTCTCCGGGGCCTCTTTTATAAGGGCACTGATCTCATTTATGAAGGCTCCACCTCGTGACCTAATCACCCTTTAAAGATTCCACCTCCTAACACCATCATGTTGGGATTTAGGAATTTAGATTTCAACAACAACAACAACAACAAAACCAGTCTACAGCAATGTTCAACCTGTTTGTCTGCTTGTATACCTTATATGTGATCAGATACCACAATCCAGCCAGTTACTCAAGCCACAAACCCTGGACTCATTCTAAATTCCTTTTCTTTACATCCCACCGTATCATACCAGTTACTAAGTCTTTTATATTTTACTTTGTGTGTATCTCTCTTGTATTCATTTCTTCCCCATACCCAGTGCCACCACCTTGGGTTAGGTATGTCTGACTCAGTTCTATTGGTATTAAAAGAACCTTTCAAACTAAGGAGGAAAAAAGATAATTACTTTTTTTCTCACTTAAAACTTTTCAGTGACCTCATTTTAGCTGCAGTGAGGTCAACAGAACTCAAATTAATTAACACAGCTCTTAGGCCATTTGTTCCTTACCTACTCTCCAGTTTCCTTTCATCACAATACCCACTCACCATCCAGACAAGCTAGATGAGTTGTGTTATTTTTGCCATGTCTTTTTATAAGCTGTCTCTTTTGTTTAGAATGCCCTGGTTAATTACAACTTAATCCTTTTCTTAAAACTTAATTTTATTTTTAATAATTTACTAAATATACATAGATTTTTAAATAATCGTGTAACACTAAAAGATTTCTAACAACAAAGAACGGATTATTGCACCGGACCTTCCTGCCTTTCTACCTCTCTAGAAGTAGCTACTTTTGACTCTTAGGGTTTCTACTGTATTCACCTATGTCCTGTTAAATAATTTACTTGGAATGTCGTTTCTTGACTTGTCAAGTTTAAACTTACCTAGTAAGTTTCTCTTCTCCTATAATTCCAGTATAGTTACTATAGGGGTGATAATCAAAACATTTCAGAACTGACACAGAACAAATATTTATTAATCACAACCAGTTTTCTCACATGGTATATGTGAGCTAATTACTGGCCCTGATTTTGTGATAATTTTTTGTTAAAATATCAGTATTTACATTATTATTACCATGTAAATATTGTCCACTATTGAAACAAATAATAAACTATGATTATGTTATCTTGCTTATGCAATTTTTATTTTCCAGAAATTAATTGATGCTTTAAAAAATCATTTATTCCTCATTAAAAACTCACCATAGTTCTCACCTTCTCTACAAAGACTTTGCTGTTAGGCTGAGCTGATTCTCCATCCTGTGTTACTCCTGCATCACCTCTGTCATGCTTATTACACTATACCTTAAAGATTTGTGTGTTTGTCTTTATTGCCAGAACGTGAGTTCCTTGAGTTCTAAGAGCTGTATTAATTAGTTTGAATTCTGTCGACCCCGTTGTAGCTAAAATGGGGTCATTGAAAAGTTTTAACTGAGAAACAACAAAATTATCTGTTATCTTTGAACCTTCAGTGTCTCATACCAGTACCAAACACAGACTGCTTAATAAATATTTGTTCAATTAGGTATGGATGGAACAGGAGTGTCTTTTCTCTCTGAAGCAGCCTTGAATATTGAGCAGATGGTTTTGTGAGCATTTCTCTGATTTCTGAGTTACTTCACACGAATTACAAGCTGAAATGCCTGCCAGGGTCTAGGCAGTTGAAATAAATGAGCACAGCAAGCCTGATGGAGTCTGTGGCATTTCAGGGTGTCGCTGCTATTTATCTCCAAACAGTTGTTGACATGAAAGTGTTTCAAACCTGTGTTGGTTGCCAGATCTTCTACTTTTTCAAGGAAGCAGAAAAATCCAGGTTTAATATGAACTATCTTGATTCAATTTTAAAAACTATGCAGACCAAGAAAATGGTTCTTCAGGCTAGACTTTGTTCATGGCCACCAGCCTATGACATGAAATTGGTTGGGTGGGAGTAGAGAGACAAGGCACACTGCCCCAGTGCCCTGTGCTTGGGGTCTGGTTTACCCTTGGATGCCTTCTCCTTAGGAGTCCTCTCCAGGGTCTCTCCTTTCACCAGCTGATACCAGAATGTAGAGTGAGTCTTAGCAGAAGAAAGCCTGGGCACAAGCCCCAGCCTGCCAGAATGTTCAGAGGCCCAAGGAAGGGCTTCAATGGAGTCAGAACTCTCTCTGTTAAGTGGAAGTAGAGAAGGAGTTAAATTATAAGTGATAGTAGGAAAGACAATAAGTAGACTAAAAACTGTATACTATGTGCCAAGTCATATTTCTTTTCTTATGTTAATTTATTTAATTTTTATAACCTTGAAAAGGAGATATCGTCATCCCCAGTTTGCAGATGTTGAATCTCTATGAGATTTAAAGGTTTCTTCTGTTTATTTTTTTAATTCCCACCATTAGAACAGATTAACTCCAGAATTAAATCTTCCTGATTCTGCCCATGAAGAAGGCCCATGTAAGGGCTTTTTTAAATGCATTAAACCTGTTTTATAATAATAAAAAAATTGATTAAAATTTTTCATTATAAATTGATATCGGGAGTTTTGAATTTGAAGATTTTGTTGGTTTGTTTATAGATAAATTTATTTATTCTTTCACCATTTGTTGAAATGAATCCATTATGTTCTATGTTAGATACCAGGATTACAAAGATGAATAATGTAAAATTCTTGTGCTTGAGAAGCCTTAAATGATTGTTTCTGTTTTGTTCTAAGTGAGAAAGGATGGTGCTATGTTTTTGTATGAAAAATATTAAAAATCTAGAAATTTGGTGGCCAAATAGCACTTCTTAAAAATTTGAGACACTCTTTTTTTCTTGTTGCAAAAATCAAAATATGTTAGTGGCAATGTTAGAAAGTGCAAATAAGGAAAATTATGAAAAGTCTTCCCCTAACCAGTGTAGGCAACTCTCTATCTACTTACCCACCTTTTAAACTATCTATCTATATATTTTTTAATATTTATCACACACATGCATGCAGACACTCACATAGATAACCCAACATTTCTGTTCTGTAGCCTGCTTCTCTTAGAAATTAATTAAATGTTTGAAATTTTTTTTTTATGGCTGAATAGCATTTTATTGCATGAAAATAGTTCCATATATAATTAATTCTCTATTTAAGTAAATTTCTATTTTTTTAAAATAAACCATGTCATATAGAGAATTTTTATAGCTAACTCATTTTATGTGTCTTGAAGTATTTCCTTAGGAAAAATTACTAGACATGAAATTACCGGATTTAAGCATTTGTACATTTTTTAAAGCTTTTTGCTTTTAGCACATA
>NW_011888837.1:3281564-3282129 GCF_000151845.1 Pteropus vampyrus
GTGGCCAATCTTGTTTTATCTATAACGTTTACTCACTATCTTATATACCCCTTCCCATGTTGGATTACTTTAAAGCAAACTCAAATACATTGATTTTATTAATAAATATTTAAATATCAATCTCTAAGAGATATAGACTGTTTTATAACCTAAACTACAATATCGTTATCACACTTTATCTATAATAATTCTTTAATATTGTATAATGTCCAGTCAGTGTCAGGTTTCCTTGATAATTTCATAAGTGCTTTTTTTCAGTTGGTTTGTTTGAACCAGGTTTAGGTAAAAACTACACATGTGTTCCAAATTATTCTAACCATAACATAATATTCCTCTCTCCCCCATAGTCTTCCACAAAGACTGTCCTTCTCAGAGACAAAGATAAGTAGTTGGAGGAACCCAAAATTTTAAAATAATTCCTATGACTTGAAAATCTAGTTCTCATCTTTCCAGAAGGAAGGACACAATAGTTAATACCTGAAAAACATTGGGTCTGTGTGGAATGGAAAAAGTATTTGCCATATGGAATCATGATCCATCCTCCCTGGATGTTTTTCAGTGTATT
>NW_011888837.1:3282179-3282502 GCF_000151845.1 Pteropus vampyrus
CTGCACTGAGCTTCAGCTTTTAACTCATGGTTGTGACTGAGCTCGTTTTGTTTGTTTGTTCATTTGATTTTTTGTTTTGTGTTTTGAGGCATTGCGTTGGCTACAATATTGGCATTAGGTGATCTCTTAACTTGAGAAATGTAAGCTTTGTGGCAACTACTTGCCTTGGCTCTCGTCAAACATGAACTCTAAAACAGCTTGGCAATTGACCCTTTCTTAAATAATAATAAAACGTCAAGAACAAACAAACAAATAAACTAAACCCTTTGTTACACAGAAATCTTTTCAAGAAGCTGAATTTCCTTTTATGAGATTTAAATAAT
>NW_011888837.1:3282552-3285059 GCF_000151845.1 Pteropus vampyrus
AAGTAGTTGGAGGAACCCAAAATTTTAAAATAATTCCTATGACTTGAAAATCTAGTTCTCATCTTTCCAGAAGGAAGGACACAATAGTTAATACCTGAAAAACATTGGGTCTGTGTGGAATGGAAAAAGTATTTGCCATATGGAATCATGATCCATCCTCCCTGGATGTTTTTCAGTGTATTTATCCAGTGGCTGAGAACTCCTTCTGCTTTCTGTTTGTATGGTAAGGTTCCATCACAAGTTATGGTTGAGTTTCCTCACTTAAGGTGCATAGTTAGACATAAATGATGCTGGCCTGCAAATTTTGTCTGTAGCACTGAACTTAAAATATGAGACATGCCAACCTTTGTACCTTCCCTTGCTGTGGGAGAATGACTTAGAAATGGAACCACTGGCTTGTTATTTTTATAAATGGGTCAAAACTTTGATAGAGTATTTCACATTGAGGAAATTTTTAAGTTTTCATGTTTGTTGTTGTTCTATTTTGAACTTCAAGGCCCAGTGTTCCTCCATTGTGTTGTGGCAGATGGAAATTCAACCAGAAGTCCTGAAAATGACCTTCTCTGTGGAGATGCTGGAGAAAACTGTGCAGGTATTGCTTAAATTAACAAGTGATGCATTTATATTTCATCAGCTTCATATTTAATCTTGGAAACTTGTTTCCTTAAGTTTAATTTTTTGATAATATTCTAATCTTATAACTAGGTAGTTTTTTGAGCGCATACTAATGTACCAGGCACTGTGCTAAGTGCTTTATGTATAATAATTCATTCACTCTTTAAAAGAGCCCTATGAGCTGGATAATACTTTTTACTTTATTTCAAGGTGAAGATTACACAGCTGGTAAATAACAAATCCAGTATTCACACTCAAGTCTTTCTGATTCTAGTGCTTCCATTTTTTAATTATGACACCACTTTAGGTGCCACAGATATGTGCTCCAGACCCTAGCATGTGCTATCTTGGACCAGATTTGTAGAAAGTTGGCATATTGTATTCAAATTTTTTTTTCCTTAACTTAAAAGATGGGAAAATCAATAATTTTTACATATTTTACCTTGGAGATTCTTGAATCAGTATTCTCAAAGTTATTAGTCTAAGGCAGGGGTCTGTCTTCGTAAAAGACCAGATAATAAGTATTTTAGGCTTTGTGGGCCATACAGTCTTTGTTGCAGCTACTCAACCCTGGCATTGTACTGTGAAAGCAACTATAAACATTATGCAAATAAGTGGTCTTGGATGTGTTTCAATAAAACTTTATTTAGATAAACCGGTTCGGTTATGGGCCAGATTTGGCCCTTGGGCCGTAGTTTGCTGACCCCTGGTCTAAGATTTTGTCTGTCCTTTATAGATTGTATGGTCTGGTCTTCTACACAGGTTGTTTCTGATTTAAAACAAAACAAAACAAAACAGAGACCAATTCCAAAAGTAGGGTGGAGTGGAGAAGAGCCTCCTGTTTTCCCTGGAAACTTTTTCAAGTTGGGAGTGTGGTGACTTGGTGGTAAGTGCTCCTTTCTTAACACCCTGTAACTGAGCCAGAAACATGCTGAGCAAGTCATCGTGATGTGAGTCATCAGTTCCAGCCAAGTCTTCCTCTTTTTCCTGACACTAGTGGGTGGTCTGAAGACTGCCCATAGGCTGTGGAATTATTTGTGTCTTAAGTCATGCTTATATGGGTCTTGTCACCCATATAGGAAGAAGAACAAGGCATTTTTTTGTGCTTTTCTTCAGTCGCTTCAAATGTCTTACATGATGGCATTTTCATATTTCCTTTGGGAGATTATTCCATAAACTGACAATTGACAGTGTTAAACAATCTGCCTCATTGTCACCTAAATGTGTTTTCTAATTTTTTTATTATAGTAAGAACATTTAACATGAGATTACCCTTTTAACTAATTTTTATACTGTATTATAAACTATAGGCATGATGTTATAGAGTAGATTTCTAGAAATTATTCATTTTTCATAACTGAAAGTTCATACTCATCTAACAACAACTCATTTGCCCCTTCCCCTAGGCCCTGGCAACCACCTTGCTCTCTACTTCTGTGGATTTGGCTATTTAGATACTTTATATATGCAGAATCATATAATATTTGTCATTCTGTGACTGGTTTATTCCACTTAGCATAACATCCTTCAGGTTTACCCATGTGACATACTGCAGGATTTACTTCTTTTCTAAGACTGAATGATATTCCATTGTATGTATACACCACGTTTCCTTTATCCATTCATCTGTTGATGGGTATTTAGGTTGTTTTCACACCTTGGCTATTGTGAATAATGCTGCGGTATATGTGGGAGTGAAGATATCACTTTGAGATACTGATTTTCATTCTTTTAGATAACTATCCAGAAGTGAGATATTGCTGGATCATATATTTGTTATATTTTTAATTTTTTGAGTAAACTTTATATTATTTTTGTAGCAACTATAAATTGTTTTTTCAATCTGTTAATTTTTTTTTCTTGCTAGTTTGTTTAAAGTCACACAGTAACCA
>NW_011888837.1:3285109-3286227 GCF_000151845.1 Pteropus vampyrus
ATCTCCTAATTTATTTAAAAAGAACACTTATTTAATTCTAAAGTCAGTCATATTTTAGATGAGTTTGTTTGTAGGCTAAATAAGATTTATTTTCTCATGCTGTACCATGACACTATAGCTTTGACAGACAAAAACAAAGACACAAAACTTTTTTTTTTTGGCCACGTTAAAATAATAAATATTATCTACGAAAGATGTTTACACTTTTTTTGTTGTCGTTTTTTACTTTTCATTATATATCACAACTTTGGGTCTCAAGAGACACCTTGTTTTTCTATGAGACAGAGTGGCTTGGTACAATTCTTAAGTTCGTTTCTTTTGGAAACCCACCTAATTCTTTATCAGAGCAGGACTCCCAGGGAGCGTGCTAAAAAGGCATTTTCTTTAAGTGCTGTCTGCCTGCCATGAGAAGGTAGTGCAGGTTCCAAAACTGTTCCAATTACTTCTGGGCTGCGGTACAGACCAGAAGAGGGCGTCTCATGATTCCTTTCTTCACAACCTTCAAGGGAGAAAAGCACCAGCAGATCTCCTGGGTTTCTGATTATTGTCCTGGCTCTGCCATTAAATATCTCTGAGACCTTGGAAAATTTTCTTAGTATCTTTAATCTTTCATTTCACTTTCTGCAAAAGGTGAGGATTAAGCCAGATAATCTATAGAATTCCTTTTAGCTATACAATTTAAAAAAAAAAAAGTCTTTGATTTTACCTCCTTTATATAGCAAAAAGGAGTTTTTATAATGCCAGTTTTGGGGCAAAGTATCAGTTTGTCAGAGTTGGGAAATGGCCTATTTTATTACATTATTTTTTAATTATACTTTGAAAAATTAGATTGCAGTTCAGATATCTAACACATTTCTTACTGTATCTGACAATTTAATTAACATATCCAGAGGCTCTCTTGGTTTTCTTGTCTGTTCTCATATTGCTCTCTATCTTGTTTACACACTAAATAATGCTTATCAGTCTATTTATAAAATAACATACCTTGAAAGATGTTCTTGTGCTAACCAATCCGCATCCACAATCAGGTATCATATTCTTTCTATTTAGATAAAAGTATACTCTATCCATACTGTTGCCTGTCAGAGCTATCATTGGAGCCTAGAGAAAGACATGGT
>NW_011888837.1:3286277-3288821 GCF_000151845.1 Pteropus vampyrus
AGATAACTATCCAGAAGTGAGATATTGCTGGATCATATATTTGTTATATTTTTAATTTTTTGAGTAAACTTTATATTATTTTTGTAGCAACTATAAATTGTTTTTTCAATCTGTTAATTTTTTTTTCTTGCTAGTTTGTTTAAAGTCACACAGTAACCAGTATAGCCTGTGAGGGGATCAGAAAATAATTTTTTCCCACTTTTCTAAGTTTTTCTGGCCGGACTAGCAATCAAATTAACATGAGACAGATTAACAGGAGAAAATTACTAAATTTAATAAGTATGTCCATGTGGAGGTGCCAGAAGAATATGAGACCCAGCAACACAGTGAGCAATTAAGACTTTTGTGTCATTCCGGAGCTAAGGAGAAAGAGAGCTATAGTTTGGAACTTCAAAGGGCAGGAAGAATATTCACATGCACATAGAAAGCAAATGCTTGGTAAATAAATGTTTACTGAGCCATATTTAACAATGGGACACAGAGAAGACTTTGACAAATTGGCCTTGTTTTAGGTACCTCTCTATCACACACTAGTTTCTATTAAACTACAGTTATCTGTGATGATATCTCCCTGCCTGGAGCAGGTTGTCCATCTAAATTCCTTTTAGACAGGTGGCAGGGGATGGTAAAACCTCTTTCTGAGTCCTCTGTTCCTTAATAACTAGCTTAAATCAATATCCCAAAGTGTATATTTTGGGGTGGCAAAGCTTTGGTCCCCTTCACCCAACATAAATTAGGAGAGAATGTTTCTGGAGTGTGTGTTGTTTGTTAATCATCATGCCAACTGCTAGAATCACATGGGAAGATCGGAATGCTGAGTGTACGAATGAGGGAAATGCTAGAAAGTTATTGCTTGAAGGAAAAGTCCAAATAAGAACTAAAGGTTCATGTCTCTATTGACTGCTGTGTGACCTTGGGCAAGTCACTTAAGTTTTCGAAGGCTTACTTTCTAACCTGTAGAACGAAGAAGTAAATCAAATGATATTTAGGAGCTGCTCCTGTTTCTAAATGATTTTATGATTTTATTTTCAAATAGCCCCAATATCTAAGCATTTTGTTTTTAGTTCGTTGATTTCTTTCTAGAGTAAAACTTTTACTCATTCTACCAATATTTTTGAGCACCCACTATGCAGCAGGTTCTGTTCCAGGTACCAAACATGCAGCAATGAACAAAATGGTCAAAGATGAGATCAGAGAGGTAATGGGCAATGTAATGTAGAGCTTTGCCAAGGATGATGAGGCCATCAACTTTATCTATGAATGAGTTTTAATAACATCACTCTGGATTTTGTATGCAGACTAGACAGTTAGGAGGGCAGTCTAGTTAAAGGTGGTTGCCATGGAGACTGCTTCTAGCCTAGAGATGATGTTGGGCTTAGACCAGGATAGTGGAGATAGAGGGATGATTCTGCATATAATTTGAATACAACCAATAAAATTTCCGAAGAATTGGATGTAAAGTAAAAGAGAAAGAAGTCAAGATGACTCCAAGATTTTTGGCCTGAATAACAAAAAGGATGTAGATACCATTTACTGAGGTGAGAAATGATCATCACAGTAAGTGAGGGAGAAATCAGGTGTTCCATTTTGGAAGTGTTAGTTGAAATGCCAGTGAGACATCCAAATGGAGTTAGCATTGAGGAAGGAATCTGGGATGAAAACATAAATTTGGGAATTGTTACCAGAAACGCGTTTAAAGCCAAGAAACACCAAGAAAGGGAGAGGTGAGAGGAGAAGAGATGAGAAAGCATTGAGCCCCAATATATTGCAAAATTTAGAGGTTGAGGGAGCTGAGAAGAACCAGCAAAGGAAAATGAGCAAAGCGTTCATGGGCATAAGAATTCCATGATGTGCACTCTTTAAAAACAAAAGGAAATACAAGTTTTCCTTCTGCTCATTGTTCTTTGCCCACCAGCTATGAGTAATTTTAAATATATGCAAATACACTCACAGTTCAACATGAATTCTTTTTTTTTTTTCCTTGAAAGGTATAGAATGAAAAAGGGCACCTCTAAGTCATTCTATCAGCTCAGAAATGGTTGGCAAGTTAAAAGACATGCTGATCAGATCTGATTGACCCCCTGTGTAAACATATTCTAGTAGCACAGGAGGGTTAACAAGTACACCTGTTAGATCTATTCTGCTTTTCCCAGAGTAACCCACCTTTTCACCTTTCTATAGAAAATTGCCTTGGATGTAAGAGAAAAGGGATTCCTCAAATACAATAAATGTCAAATTTTGCACTTCTTCAAGGGCATCTTAAATTAACATTCCCCTGTCTCAGAGAACCCATTGGCAAGATAAGAAGGAAATTTAGCTTAAAAAGATAAAACTTTTTTTTACCTCTTGCCTTAAGAAGACTGGAAAATGAGGAAATGCCTACTGGGAAGAAGTCTGAAAGCCAAGGACAGAAGATTGAAAGCCCTACCTCACAGACCAGGAAGAAACTTTTCTACAAACTCTTCTATGAACCTTTAAACTCTTCTTTGCTTCAGCTGTTTCCTTTTTTAGGACAGATATTTTGTGTTGAAAGATAAATTTATA
>NW_011888837.1:3288871-3291191 GCF_000151845.1 Pteropus vampyrus
ATCAGGTATCATATTCTTTCTATTTAGATAAAAGTATACTCTATCCATACTGTTGCCTGTCAGAGCTATCATTGGAGCCTAGAGAAAGACATGGTTTAAAAAAACCTCAAATATTTAAGAATAAAAGGAACCTATGTGTTGCTAACAGTCTAGCAATAAGATCATAGGCTCCATTGATGATTAATTTTGTGTTTGCACAAACTAACAGGCCCATGCTAATTTCTAATACTATTTTCCAAGTCCTCTTCGAAGGAAAAAGAAAGAAGAAATGGCAAATCTTGGCAAAGATATAACTCCTGTAAATGAAGATATTCAAGAGACTAGTATTGCTTGACGGTGAGTGTGATAAATTTGGTAGATGAGAAACTGTTCGGGTGACATTTATCTGGTGAAAGGGAGTTTAACTGTGTCTCATAAATCACTGATCAGAGTTCGATTATATTTAAAAACATCTAAAAATAAATTGACTTCTTTTCATAAACTTTGAAGCCAATAAAAAATTTTCTCGTATCCTTCTTTTTACATGTTATCACAGAAGTAGGCATGTGGGAGGAAGTGCTTTTATATACTTTTTCTAAGACATCAACATCAATTGGCTTTCTAATTTTGTGGTTGTGATAGTTATTTTATATTTTTTCTTCCTCATATTTGAGTACGAAGAATAGATTTAGTTTAGTTTAGGCATTTCACATTGCATGGAAGTAACGATAGCTATGTTTTAATAATAACTTCATTTACTGAGCATTTTTCATACAGCAAACACTGCTCTAAGCTCTTTAAATGTTGCATTAGTTAGTGTCTCAGCAGGAATCACAAGTCCTCTGGGATAATCTAACAAAGAGATTTTGATGACAGAACTGGGTGGTGGGGCAGCGTCGAGGGAACCCACAGGCATGTGGAGGCTTCCAAAGGCTAACGATGGCGGGAGGTGTCCTCCCTGCATGCATGAGAGGGCTAGGGGAGTGTTTCCTTTAGCACTGAGAAGTGGACTGCAGGAGAGCCCACCAGGCAGAAGCTGTAGCTGTGGATGAATATACCCACTGCTGGAATCTAAACAAGGAGGGAGGCAAGCTATGGAGAAAAATACCCTCAATTTTTTCTCCTCTGCCTTCAGATATTCAGCAGGTGCCTCCCTCTAGCCAAACCCGACCAGAACTCAGAGAGCATGGGAGCCCTTATGATGCAGTCTATGGCATCAGCCCCCTGGAAGGTACAGCAAGGCAAAGAAGGTCTCCAAGGAAGCAAAGGGAGCATAGCCAGCACCGTCAGCCTGGTCATTTTGGCCATAATAGCATCAAACACAAACTAACTGGTTTAAGATGAAGGAAGTGTTTGGCTCACATGGACTGGTAGTCCAGAGGGAAGGTACTCTGCACCCTTGGTTGAGCCAGAGACTCCCACGGAGTGAAACATTATCCTCTCTTTCTGCTCACTGTCTGAAGAGGTGGCTTCATTCTCAGCTAGTTCCTCTTAAGTCATAGCATAGGCCATTAGCAATCAGGGCCTCTTGCTTCCTTGTTCACATCCAGCAAGAGAGAGGCAGTGACTTTCCATAGCTCTCCCAGCAGCACAAAGAATCTCCTTTCCCAGAAACTCACAGCAGATTAATGGGGTATAGTAATTGAAAACAAAAATGCTGGCTCTAGATTTTTTTTTTATGATTGCATAGTACATTTCTTTTAAATGGCTTGCTTTTTTTCTCTCTCTCTTTTTTCTACAGTCTATAAAGATACCCCAGGCTGCTGGCAAGCTACAAAATGCCTTGCTCATTTGAAAAAGGACAGAATGTGTCTCAGGAAAACAGCTAGCACAATGGATTTTAAATAATGTATTTACCTTTTGTTTGTAACAGTTCGTGTTATTTACTATTATTTTTATAATAATAATAACGATGAATTTTACAATTGATTGGTAATTGGGAAGAAAGCACCTATTTAAGAAGGAAAATTTTAATAAACTTCTACTTAAGTTTTGTCACCAGGATTACTAGTCAAATAAAAAAGAAAAGTAGGAAGGAGTTTAGATCTAAGAAATTGAATTAACAATAAAGCTACCATTTAGCCAATACTTACCATGTGCTAAGAGTTTGAAATATATTATTTCCTTTAATCTTTTCAAGAACCTATATCTACTGTGGTCCTCATTTTCTATATATGGAGACAGGCCCAAAGAAGTTAAATAATCTAACCCAGGGAGCTGAAACTGGAACCAAGATTTCCCCAAATTCAAAGGTTATGCTATTAACCATCATTTTTGTTCATCTGAGTTGGTATAGCCTAACTCACTAATATAACCCAAGACTTTCTACTGAACCGTGTGT
>NW_011888837.1:3291241-3293285 GCF_000151845.1 Pteropus vampyrus
GATGTTGGGCTTAGACCAGGATAGTGGAGATAGAGGGATGATTCTGCATATAATTTGAATACAACCAATAAAATTTCCGAAGAATTGGATGTAAAGTAAAAGAGAAAGAAGTCAAGATGACTCCAAGATTTTTGGCCTGAATAACAAAAAGGATGTAGATACCATTTCCTGAGGTGAGAAATGATCATCACAGTAAGTGAGGGAGAAATCAGGTGTTCCATTTTGGAAGTGTTAGTTGAAATGCCAGTGAGACATCCAAATGGAGTTAGCATTGAGGAAGGAATCTGGGATGAAAACATAAATTTGGGAATTGTTACCAGAAACGCGTTTAAAGCCAAGAAACACCAAGAAAGGGAGAGGTGAGAGGAGAAGAGATGAGAAAGCATTGAGCCCCAATATATTGCAAAATTTAGAGGTTGAGGGAGCTGAGAAGAACCAGCAAAGGAAAATGAGCAAAGCGTTCATGGGCATAAGAATTCCATGATGTGCACTCTTTAAAAACAAAAGGAAATACAAGTTTTCCTTCTGCTCATTGTTCTTTGCCCACCAGCTATGAGTAATTTTAAATATATGCAAATACACTCACAGTTCAACATGAATTCTTTTTTTTTTTTCCTTGAAAGGTATAGAATGAAAAAGGGCACCTCTAAGTCATTCTATCAGCTCAGAAATGGTTGGCAAGTTAAAAGACATGCTGATCAGATCTGATTGACCCCCTGTGTAAACATATTCTAGTAGCACAGGAGGGTTAACAAGTACACCTGTTAGATCTATTCTGCTTTTCCCAGAGTAACCCACCTTTTCACCTTTCTATAGAAAATGGCCTTGGATGTAAGAGAAAAGGGATTCCTCAAATACAATAAATGTCAAATTTTGCACTTCTTCAAGGGCATCTTAAATTAACATTCCCCTGTCTCAGAGAACCCATTGGCAAGATAAGAAGGAAATTTAGCTTAAAAAGATAAAACTTTTTTTTACCTCTTGCCTTAAGAAGACTGGAAAATGAGGAAATGCCTACTGGGAAGAAGTCTGAAAGCCAAGGACAGAAGATTGAAAGCCCTACCTCACAGACCAGGAAGAAACTTTTCTACAAACTCTTCTATGAACCTTTAAACTCTTCTTTGCTTCAGCTGTTTCCTTTTTTAGGACAGATATTTTGTGTTGAAAGATAAATTTATAGGTATTTGTATCCCTTCTTCTTTCTTCTTTTTTAACACTTGAGGGATTTCTATCGCAACATTGAGCATGCACTTTTAAATCTCTTTCACTGAGATATGACTACATATCTAACTAGGGGTTTGAGATACTATGAGGCTATAAACATTGTAATGACAATTGCAAAAAAAGTATTGTGATAATAATAATACATGACCATTATAATTGATTTCAGAGTTGCTAATATTAATATCATTTAAAAAATCATTACATGGATTTGTAATGAACTCTATTGGAATATGCAAGTGAAGGTTTTATGAAAAATGAACCTAACATTTCAAATCTGAAGAGTTTTCATCACAAAGGCATCATAAAGCCTGTTTTGTTTTGAGAATAAGAATCATTTACAGTAAAATAGGTTGCTTAATTTATTCGTATATCAAATGGAAGAAAATTTCATATTTAAACAAAATCATTTGTGTGTCTGCTGGATTTCTCCACTTAAGTTTGGCTCAGGAGATCCATCACATCTCATCTAACTGTCCATACGCCCCAAAAGATGACGATTACTTGTCTGTCTGCCCATATTATCAAAGGAAGATATCCTTACTTCTGATCCTTTTTGCTAAATAGCTCTTAGAATCAGATTTAACATACACAGACCTTCTGTAACTCTTGTGGTTTCTTACTTAATTGGCTTTAGAAACTTTAGAATATGGGGTCTCACGAAGAGATTAAACTGTGTTACCTGTGGTGCCCATCCACTTATGAGATTGTGTTGCAACCTGGCCCACTAGTGGATGTAGTTTTCCATTGCAATTCTGTGGGACATTACTCACCTAGAGTAGTATTTTAGTTCTGAGAATGTGGGTTGGAAAAGAGTAAGGTG
>NW_011888837.1:3293335-3295634 GCF_000151845.1 Pteropus vampyrus
GCTAACGATGGCGGGAGGTGTCCTCCCTGCATGCATGAGAGGGCTAGGGGAGTGTTTCCTTTAGCACTGAGAAGTGGACTGCAGGAGAGCCCACCAGGCAGAAGCTGTAGCTGTGGATGAATATACCCACTGCTGGAATCTAAACAAGGAGGGAGGCAAGCTATGGAGAAAAATACCCTCAATTTTTTCTCCTCTGCCTTCAGATATTCAGCAGGTGCCTCCCTCTAGCCAAACCCGACCAGAACTCAGAGAGCATGGGAGCCCTTATGATGCAGTCTATGGCATCAGCCCCCTGGAAGGTACAGCAAGGCAAAGAAGGTCTCCAAGGAAGCAAAGGGAGCATAGCCAGCACCGTCAGCCTGGTCATTTTGGCCATAATAGCATCAAACACAAACTAACTGGTTTAAGATGAAGGAAGTGTTTGGCTCACATGGACTGGTAGTCCAGAGGGAAGGTACTCTGCACCCTTGGTTGAGCCAGAGACTCCCACGGAGTGAAACATTATCCTCTCTTTCTGCTCACTGTCTGAAGAGGTGGCTTCATTCTCAGCTAGTTCCTCTTAAGTCATAGCATAGGCCATTAGCAATCAGGGCCTCTTGCTTCCTTGTTCACATCCAGCAAGAGAGAGGCAGTGACTTTCCATAGCTCTCCCAGCAGCACAAAGAATCTCCTTTCCCAGAAACTCACAGCAGATTAATGGGGTATAGTAATTGAAAACAAAAATGCTGGCTCTAGATTTTTTTTTTATGATTGCATAGTACATTTCTTTTAAATGGCTTGCTTTTTTTCTCTCTCTCTTTTTTCTACAGTCTATAAAGATACCCCAGGCTGCTGGCAAGCTACAAAATGCCTTGCTCATTTGAAAAAGGACAGAATGTGTCTCAGGAAAACAGCTAGCACAATGGATTTTAAATAATGTATTTACCTTTTGTTTGTAACAGTTCGTGTTATTTACTATTATTTTTATAATAATAATAACGATGAATTTTACAATTGATTGGTAATTGGGAAGAAAGCACCTATTTAAGAAGGAAAATTTTAATAAACTTCTACTTAAGTTTTGTCACCAGGATTACTAGTCAAATAAAAAAGAAAAGTAGGAAGGAGTTTAGATCTAAGAAATTGAATTAACAATAAAGCTACCATTTAGCCAATACTTACCATGTGCTAAGAGTTTGAAATATATTATTTCCTTTAATCTTTTCAAGAACCTATATCTACTGTGGTCCTCATTTTCTATATATGGAGACAGGCCCAAAGAAGTTAAATAATCTAACCCAGGGAGCTGAAACTGGAACCAAGATTTCCCCAAATTCAAAGGTTATGCTATTAACCATCATTTTTGTTCATCTGAGTTGGTATAGCCTAACTCACTAATATAACCCAAGACTTTCTACTGAACCGTGTGTCTTTTGCTGTGACTCTGAGATGCCGGGGCCGTTTTTCTGCAGAAACTTAGAATGCAGAGTCCTAAGTATATGCTACTGTTACCACCATGCTTTATGAGAAAGTGACTTTTATTGTGTTTCTTTGCTCCTTTACAAATGATCAGTGACATGAATAAATTCTTACATTAGTAAAGCAAACAGATTTGCCCCCTAGCTAGGGTAATGAATAGAGATGCGGAAAGTAAATGCCTGATAGTTTTGAAGCCCCAGGTAAGTGTTTATGCACACTAACATAGCAATAATAGCACTAGAAGAGGCTGTGGATCCCAGGGTAATGGTCAGTGACCGCGTAGAGGAGCCAGGTGGAGACTGGATGTGATGATATCCTCATTTCTGTTCTAATAAGCAGTACCTGTGATTGCTCTTAGGTGAATATCATTGCAATGAAATTATGAACATACATCTATTACTTAGGACTATCTTGCCAAATGCCCTTTTAACTCCATAATATATTTAATAAGGACTTTTTAAAAATGGAAAAATAAAATCTACATTTTATTCCATAGAATGTGGAACTTTCTACATTGACCGGGTGGATCTTTTACAAACAGATGAAGGATGTCCCCACATTGCTGAACTTTGGTTGTTTTGCCTGTCAGCCAAGCAGCTTCTTTTTCAGAATCTTTGTAAATTTTACTTTTTGGTGTGAACTTCATACGCAAAATGAAGGGGAGAATTCAGACAAAAGGTGAAGAAGTTGTGTATCATTTTCTATCACACATATTTTTAGAGAGACTGGGGCTGTACTTCTGTATAACACAGATACAGCTCCCACATCAATGAGATAATTTGATAATTTTCTAAATCTATTTTTTTCACCTGACTTAACAGCTGTCTTTGAGACAGGATTA
>NW_011888837.1:3296050-3297676 GCF_000151845.1 Pteropus vampyrus
TAACTCAACTGCTTGCTCTCCTCCTCCTAAAAAACAAAAACAAAACAACAACAATGAAAAAAATTCCTCCTTTAGAAATTTTTCTTAAATAAGCACCATTTTTACTGTTGCAAGAGTTCTCTTAGAATTGCCAAGATTTTCAAGATTCTAGGATCAGCTCATTTACTGAGGACCTTATTGTCCTACACACTCTTCTAAAAGTTTTCACATATATTTTCTTTGAATCTCTCTACAACCTTTTCATATAGATGTTGTCGTCTTCAGTTTGCAGATGAGAAAACTGAGGCTCAGGCAGCTTAATTGCTTTCCCAGACCCATATGGCCAACGAAAGGCAGAGCTGAAAATGAAACACTCATTTCCCTCCTCCTAATCCAGGGTTCTTTACACTGTTTCCAGTGTACTGCAACTGTTTATACAGTTACTATGGTTGTTTTACTGGTTGGTTGCTATGATTGTCTTGAATTTGTTCTATTGTACCAATTTAGAGAGATAGATTATTCTTATTTCTTTGATGCTTTGCATTGCCTTCTATAGGGCTCTGGAAATAGAAAGTACTTGAGGAATGGAAGTTGACCGATCAATTTCTTTTCCATAATATATACATCCTTGCCTCTGAGACACTTTGCATTTACATCTGGGAAAAATCTCACTAAGAGTCCCATTGATTGGCATGCATGGGGACAAATATCTGGCATGCACAAGCAGTGAGCATGGCTAGTTACAAAGATAACAACCAAAACCAGGTCAGCCAGTTCTTCAGCAACATTCAGCCACCCCCTACAACTGTGACCAGGTATCACAGGCCTGTGTGGTGTATAGAATCACCCAGAGGTCTGTGCAATTCCTCTCTCTGGTAGCCCTGAGTAATTATATGTACTGATTTCATAATATTAATGAAGAAGTTTAGTAGTCATCACTATTAATAGGAGGATTGATTGATGTCACTGGGGTGCCAGGTGCCATACCAAACCAAGTGCGAACACCGTGGTCTTTCTGGCTCCACAGGTGTCTGAGTCCTGCCAGCTGTTGGTCATAGGATGAATATGGAAAGTCCAGCTCTGGGCTGGTGCTGAGTAGTTAGCTGCTTTCTCTGGGTGTGGGCATGTGTCTGTTGAGAATCAGCACAGGGAACAGCTAGTCAATATTCTTGTACTGTTCCTCCTCACAATCAGCATTTATTGAGACTTTCCACGTGTGAGCAAAGAGGAGTTTGTTGCATATTACTGTACCCCTCAGAAAAACAAGGCAATCAGGTCTCTAAAAGATGAGACAAGAAAGTCAGTGCAGGATTGAAATCCTGGATATGAAGCTTCCAGTATATTCTTCCTTCTTCAGGACAAGAGAAACCCTCCAGGGGTCCGATGAGAGGGAGAATCTCCCGTTCAGGCAAGCATGACTCTGGGTGCCTCAGGCTGAGAGCAGATGACAGCTACCTGCTGAACAACGAGCTTGACAGAGACCCAGAGTGGAGTGGTCAAATGCATGGACTCTGGGACAAGACCACCTGGGTCTGAGTTTCATTCTGCCATGGGCTACCTGGGTGATCCTGGAAGGTGTCTTCAGCTCTAAGTGTTGTGCTTTGCTCATCCATCAACAGGAGATTAGAATGATGCTTACCTGACAAG
>NW_011888837.1:3297726-3300184 GCF_000151845.1 Pteropus vampyrus
TGCTTGTTTGAGCATTTTAAAATATTTATTAAAAAAAAAAAAAACATGTTTCTTCTTTCCTGAACATCATGATTTTGGTTGATCAATGGACTCTCAAGAAAATTCAGGCTATGGAATCGTGTTTTGATCCTAAAATGTTAATGATGTCTCTTGAAATTTGGTAGGTCTACTGTCAAGAAAGAACTTCAAGGATTTTCATGTCTTTTCAAAATGTACTTTATAATTGTTTTCCATATACTAAATGACCTTGTTTATGTAAAATGTCAATTTTATTATAATAAAATAAATTTATTTTTAAAGTAAAGCAAACATATATATTTGAGAGTTTTCTATTGGTACCATGAATTATTAATAGAAATAAAATTTAACATTAGTGCTTTGAAAAAATTTATATTTTATAGAAACTACCATTAATACATTTGAAACAGTCCATTTTGACCAGATGTTTTCCTTAGAAACTAAAGAATTTGAAAGTGTGGTGGACGCTTATGGGATTGTCTGCCCAGCAGCCTGGCCATATTGTTGAGCCCCATCTCCAGCTGTATGTGATTGGTTTAAGGAGAGGGTTTAATGAAGTTTGGCCAACCGGAGTCGTTTCCAGGAGAACTGGGAACTTGAACTGAAGTTATTTTTCTTTGGATTATTGGGGTATAAAAAAGTGCATTTTGAAGCTTTTGGCAGTCATTTTTTACCCACATAGATCAGAAAAGCAAAGGAAGCTGGTCAGAGAGGACACAGACATGAGACTCATTTACTGACAGTCTGAGTCCCTGGAACATGTAGTCTCAAAGTTTAGCTTCATTCTGTTTCTGTCTATAGGCTCTATGAGACATGTTATTGTCGTTATAATAAATTTCTCATTTGGCTTAAGCTAATTCTATTTGGATTTCTGTAATCTAGAACCAAGATTCTAATTCCAGTACATCATGAAATTGTGGGCAATTGTTTCTTAAAGCAGGAATGACATCCTCTATGAAATGGAATATCGAATACAGTTTTCACATAGTGACTTCGATTGTATTAGAGGAACATTTCTAGCAAGAATATTCTATTTGCACATTCAGCTACTCAAGATGATGATTGCAAAGAAAGCATGGGAGGGAGCAGGGAGTTCAGCAAGCACTGATTGGGTACCTACTGTATTCTAGGCACTGTAATACCCACTATGACAAATGCTAAGGAGAATTAAGACATGGTCACTTAAGAAGCAGACAGTTTAGTGGAAGAACCAGCTACTAACTAATCATTTCAATTCAATTTGGAGCTCTGAGAGAGGCTGAAGGTATTATGGGATCAGAGAGGAGGATGACTAAGCCAGCTTGGAAAAAATCAGGGAAGACTCCTGAAGGAAATTATATCTGAACTGGACTGGCTCTCAGAAATAAAGGTCTCTGCCCCAAATTGTGGGTATGGGCAGATATTTCTTGGATTCTTGTTAAATTCTACAGAATTTCTCTTAAATTCTAGCAGTATGGGGAGCAGCAGACATTGTTACAAGAAAATAAAAAAAGAAATCAAGGCTTCATACCTATTCCAGAATGCCTTGGCATGACAGGATAAGGTATACAGGCATGTTAGCTGTGAGGTGAGATGTTCCTGGTCCCAACAATGTTACAGTATTTGGTGATGGGATGAGATAAGGGAGAGTTTTTTATTTCTTTCCTAAAGTGAATTATTCCAGCTGTTCACACTTTCCACTTCGTATTGTTTTTCTTGATTAGGCAAGTTACATATAGAATGGAGTGAAATGTTCTGGGTCATATAACTTGCTATTCAGATAAGGCCATGGTTTGTGTGAAATTCTGTGAAGGAAGTTCAGGACATATTTCAGTGCCCATGACTATAAGACCAAGCTGTTGCCTTAATGAGACTTCCATTTTTGTATAATCTGCTTCTACTTTGTTATGAATTCATTAAAAGATATTTACTAAGTACCTACTAAGTACCAAGTACTTTAGGTGCTTGGGCTATATCAATGGACAAAATACTTAAAATCTGTCACCTCATTGATTGACATGGATGGATAGAATGCTTATATTCTAGTGGATATAATCTTTCATGAATGGAATTTAAAACAGAGATTATCCATGAAGTTATGTTATCCAGGTCAAACCTTTAATCTATCCTACTGTCTTGGAAAACAGAACTCAACATGGGTACTCACAGAAGAACTGATTATATGGTAGGATCAGCAGATTTCCCTTGACCTCAAATAATTCAAGAGCAAAAGAAGTTTAACTATGTTTCTTTGGTGTAAAGATCTTGGTTTATACAATCTTTTTTTCTGTAGTTGATGACTATAGGTGCTGCATTTGGGCATTTGTTCTTCTTCAGAGAATCCTCCATGCGTCAAAGCATTTTTCTGCAAAGGAACCTGTTCCCATGTGATCATCTATGGCAGCTGTGCATTAATGCTGGAACATAACACGCAAATTCTTGTCTGTTTGTGAATGTTACT
>NW_011888837.1:3300234-3301442 GCF_000151845.1 Pteropus vampyrus
GAAAAAAGAAAAGAAATAAACTCTCCTATCTTCTCAATGCCTTCAGCCCCATGAGCTGATAATCTTCATGGAAAGAATAGCTTCTCTTATCACAGCCATTCTTTACCCTTTAAACAACACCAATGTTTCTGAGAGGTAGGTTGGACACAAATCCAAATTAAAATATGAAATGTTCCCATCACTATCTCAATTACCCACTCTCTAAGGCTATTTTTGGCCCACAAAAGTCTGACTTTAACCAGTGTAGAGAGAAGGAAAAAGGGGAGATTGAAGTATATTCTACAGGAAAACTGAGCAAAAATAGGAATATGATTCTACTTATAAATGTGTATTTAAGGTGAGTTGATTTATTGAAATTGTTCTCATTTTTCAGCTACCACTACACAATCAAAGTGGAATGACTACTTCTCTCAGTGCCCCCCAAAATACAAGCAGTACTGCCTCAATGGGAGATGTCGCTTCGTGGTGGCCTTGCAGACACCCTCCTGCCTGTAAGTGGGGTGCCCTGAGCCAGCAAGCAAATGGGTGCAGAACAGTGCTGGCTTGGTCCTCAACAGGACTGGAAAGTCTGAGCTAGTGAAGCCATCTGTCAGGACACAGTTCCCGCTGGTCCTGGCCCAGGCACTTGTTTAGGGGGCCCTTTGGCAGCTACTCATGGAGAAATTGACACACATCCAAGAGTTCAGATTTGCTTGCAGGCGCGACTATGTCCTCTGCTGCCTTACATAAAGCAAAGCTGTTTCTGTCCAGTGTTAAGGATGCTTTTAAAAGCTCAATTCTTCTCGTATGTGGTTTGAATGGAAAGGAATTCTTCTGATATTAGTTATGTGGTTTGTAATTATTTTAAATATGACGGAATTTCTGCCAAATTAAAAGCTTCTTTTGCAGGTGTCAATGAAGTACATGGAAACCAGTTGTATTTATAAATAGAGATTTTAAAGCTTGTTTAGTAGACCAGGGAATTGGGAGAAAAGTTCTCTTTCCAACTCATAGTAGATTTAAGAGTTCAAGTTCAATTTTACTCAGGCATTTACAATCTTTTTGCATATTTTAGATATTCTTTTTCTCCTACAGTGATGTCCCTCTAAAGTGTCCTGAGACCTTACCTCATGGAGCAGCAAAGCAATTTTTAAAGTGTAATTTTGACCTTAAGTTTGTAGAATGATTATATTCTGCATAATTCCCCCAGTATACATTTTTTAATAAAT
>NW_011888837.1:3301492-3304059 GCF_000151845.1 Pteropus vampyrus
GCTTGGGCTATATCAATGGACAAAATACTTAAAATCTGTCACCTCATTGATTGACATGGATGGATAGAATGCTTATATTCTAGTGGATATAATCTTTCATGAATGGAATTTAAAACAGAGATTATCCATGAAGTTATGTTATCCAGGTCAAACCTTTAATCTATCCTACTGTCTTGGAAAACAGAACTCAAGATGGGTACTCACAGAAGAACTGATTATATGGTAGGATCAGCAGATTTCCCTTGACCTCAAATAATTCAAGAGCAAAAGAAGTTTAACTATGTTTCTTTGGTGTAAAGATCTTGGTTTATACAATCTTTTTTTCTGTAGTTGATGACTATAGGTGCTGCATTTGGGCATTTGTTCTTCTTCAGAGAATCCTCCATGCGTCAAAGCATTTTTCTGCAAAGGAACCTGTTCCCATGTGATCATCTATGGCAGCTGTGCATTAATGCTGGAACATAACACGCAAATTCTTGTCTGTTTGTGAATGTTACTGTTCCTGAGAATGTGTTTCTTATAATAATATCTAGTTGGCACTTCTGTAAACTCATTCTTCCCCAGGACCTGTCAGCTATTGGTGTTTGAAATAGTCTGAAATTCTCTATTAGGAAACTAGATAAACTATATAACTCCAAACTATATCAGCAATTATATTCAAGAGATAAATTATTAGGAACATTTCTGCTATTGAAATTTCGAAATGAATATCTAGGTATGCTTAACTACAATTACAATCAGTAGTGTATTATAAAAAAAAAATGCTAACCAAATGTGTTATTAAAAACTTTTTCCTCCATGTTTTATTATTCTTACTCAAATTTAAGTTACAAATAAATAAGTAAATGTGCAACAGAGGTACTTTAAAAGGTGTTTTCTGGTTTTCTTCTTTATTTTGTTTAAAAGAAGTCAAACAAACAAAATTCTGCACAAATACAGGCCTCCTTAATATTCGTTTTCAAGTGTAGTTATTCTTGTAATATATGTGCAGAATAAAAAATAATATTTTGAAACTTTGTGATCCAGACTAGAAAACACTTTGTCATATGCTGGAGTTTAGTAAGAAATGAGAGAGAACCTTTATCTGACTTGCTTTGTAAAACAATTTTGAAATACTGCAATGTGTAAACTAATTTTAATAAAACTATTTTTAGCATATTCTTTTTTTAATATCCTAGGACATTCTTTTTTTAACACCCTAGGAACATTTGTTTACTCAATGAACCAGAACTAGCAATTCTAAAAAAAAAAAAAAAAACCGCTTACACAGTATGTTTTGTTTGGTGATTGGTTTTATTACAAAGTTAATCTAGTCTTGTGGACTGTACTGCCACCTCTGTGCCGCTTAGTTCCAGCTGCATATCAAAGTGTCTGGACTCAACCACACCAGTGTTCTTGGTCATTCTATAAATGGCGTAGAGATTGGGAGAAACTTGCTTCTGAACGACTGTAATGCAAAGGCTATAAGCACAGGATCTTTATTCAAACAGATTTGAGCTTCAATCCCAGGTCTGTCACTTACTGTAAAACCTTGGGCAATTTCTTAACCCTTCTACTGTTCTCATCAACAAGGTGAAAATAAACAATAAATGGGGGAGGGGAGGAGCTGAGTGGATCAGATGAGATAATGCCACCATAATGCTTAGCCCGCCCCTGAAGTATTTTAAGCACTCTCTAGATAAGGGATCAAGTAATGTTAATTATTGTTAGATCAATAACAAGAGCGATGGCAGTGATGACAGCATGATGTTCTCTAACCGGTCTTATGGAAAACAAGACATTCATTTCTAAGTTAAGTCGCTGCGCTCATACAGTTAAGTTTTCTGTATTTTTAAGAATTCATGACCCCTGTGAAAAGAATGTCTTTCTCTTCTTGTTTGAACAAGCTATGGTTAGGCGAAGAACTCTGACTCGATGAAGGGCCCTATAAAATGGCTTTATTCTTCTCTCTCTATTCTTCCTCTCTCCTTTCCCTACGCCTTCCTTGAAGGTACCTAATGAAACAAAATTAAGAAAGAATTATTATAATGTTATTGAAAATAATCAAAGGCCTAATCATTTTAAAATTATACTGAGATAAGTTAGCTATTTTTGGAGGTGGAGTTGGACTTTACTACTTGTACATCTAACGTCATTAGTTGTATTAAAAATAGAACAGGCCAGAAACAGGAAATAACCTCTCATATTTGTTATTCACATGTGCTTGCACAGTAAGCATTATTATACCCATTTACTCGATAAATCTAAGCCTCAGGAAGCTTAAGTACGCAGCCAAATCAGATTACTAAGATCAGCAGATTTAAATTATTGTCATCTGCTTATTAATTTTGGTATCTCAGACTTTGAAATAAAAGTACACTGAAATTATCCACTTTCCAAATGAAAAAGTAACATAAATGTGTTTTTCTGGAATCTGTTAATTGGCTAAATAAATGATTACTAAGTCTATGTGGTTGAAAAATCCTTGAGACATTTTAAAAAGTGAAAAACTGAACAGGAAAAAAATTAAGATGATTTGGTAGTAACTAGTTGGTACGTTTTTTGTTTGCTTGTTTGTGTTTAAAAAT
>NW_011888837.1:3304109-3305190 GCF_000151845.1 Pteropus vampyrus
CCCTGTCTTTTATTATAGACCCAAATGTTCCTCTAAAATCCTACATTCCTATTCGTGGTTTATTATGCAAGTTCTTCTCATACTTTGCAAAACTTATTCTTAGTGGTATTTTATGATGCAACTCAAACATTAGATCTTTCTGGAACCGTGCATTAACTTTCCTCCTCTCATATACATACAAGTGTGAGGTAGAAGTCCTTTTTCTGAGATCTAGTCCCACTTCTGTGAAAATGCATTTCTTATGCAGCATAGATGTTGGTTTCTTTTAATGTCCCTTCTGTGACTGTCACACCTACAGGCAGGGCACATAGTTTATTCATTTTTGTGTTCCAGTGCCAAGCACAATGCCTAGAATTTTCTAGATGCTCAAGAAATGACTGGTGAATAAGCGACTAAGTCTCTCTATCATGGTCCTTCTAATGCTATGCTGTGTCAAAACCAAGGCCTTAATCTGAACCAGGAACACATTCTTAGTGGTGGAATGATACAGAGTCGGTGGGAGGTGGAAAAGCAGAGGGGTCAGGACACAGAGTTTGAGGTCAGGTAGATTTTATTTCACCAATTGTAAGCAGTCTTAACAATGGGTCAATTACCTTTCCAGAGCCTGTTTTATCATTTATAAAATGGGATAATAATATCTTCCTATCTAGTGTTAAAAATTAAGCAAAACAATACTTTAAGCAAAAATACTTCTCATGGTATGGAGCGCAAAGTAAACATTCAGTAAACTGTACCATGAGATGAGTGGAGATAGTGATCCTAGGCCTGACCTTTCAGGTGACTTGTAGCTCAGATTCTGGCAAAACCGTCCTGCCAGTGGTGATTTGTGCTATCTTGGGAACCGGAAATATTTTCTTCTGGTTGAGATCATAGGGGTTTGTGGATTCCTGTATTTACATGAAAAACAAACAAAAAAACAAACCAAAACAAACAAACAAACAAAAACCTGGGAGTTCCAAATAAGTTCAAGCCTCCATTAGTCTTCCCAGTATTTTCTTGAAATGGGAATGATTTGTTTCTAGATATATAATTTTTATTTATTTATGCAACACAGTTCTTGTAAGCAGTGTTACATGTGGTT
>NW_011888837.1:3305240-3305556 GCF_000151845.1 Pteropus vampyrus
CTGACCTTTCAGGTGACTTGTAGCTCAGATTCTGGCAAAACCGTCCTGCCAGTGGTGATTTGTGCTATCTTGGGAACCGGAAATATTTTCTTCTGTTTGAGATCATAGGGGTTTGTGGGTTCCTGTATTTACATGAAAAACAAACAAAAAACCAAAACAAAACAAACAAACAAACAAAAACCTGGGAGTTCCAAATAAGTTCAAGCCTCCATTAGTCTTCTCAGTATTTTCTTGAAATGGGAATGATTTGTTTCTAGATATATAATTTTTATTTATTTATGCAACACAGTTCTTGTAAGCAGTGTTACATGTGGTT
>NW_011888837.1:3306095-3309037 GCF_000151845.1 Pteropus vampyrus
GAGTAAACTAGACTTAGTTTGTGGTCCTAAGAATTTTGTTCTTTAGTAGAGAAGATGAGCATTTTACATGTACAAATCATATCTTGCTAGTATGAACCAGGGAAAGGATTAGGAAAAACTTTTCAGTAGAAGTGGCATTTATTTAGGCCTGGAAGAAAGTGTGGGATGAAATAGAAAAGTATAGGCAGAAAGTCATTCCTTTAGGGGGGTTCAAGCTAAGATTAAACTAACCCTTTTCCTGCTACAATATTGTCTATGTGGAAATGACCCAGTAACCTCAGTAGCCCACTTTGAAGATGTGGCCAGTCAGTCTGTTACCATGAGTTAGGGGCTAGACATTCTCTTCCTGGTCAAGATGCTGCCTGCTCTACTTTTCCTTAAAGTAAATCTCTATAAATCTCTACTAGATTAGTGTACGCATATCATCTCTGAAATGATTTGGGGATTGTTCCCAAACAGTTCAAGTTAAGAATAAATAGGGAGGAATTTGGATCCAATCACAGTCATCTCAGTCCTTCAGAGAGACTTCCAGGCCCTAACCTTCTTCCTCTCTACTTCCCCCGTCACAGCATCCTCCCATCAAGTATCCTCTCCCCCCGACCCTGTTCCCTGGGATCAAAATCCTCTTTCCCAATCAAGTCTCAGTCTCCTCATGTCCTTCTGGTGTCTCATATTTTAGCAGCGTTAGCCACGAAATGCCTGTGCCTTTTCACAAAAAAGAATAGGCTTTGTCTCAGAGTCTACTGGCTTTTTTACCCCCTCCTTAGGCAAGGTAGAGAAAAATAGATGGCTTCCACTCTTCCTTTACTAAGTATCTAATTAAGCAAATCTTGCCACTAAAAAATTTCATTCTTCCCCATACCCCTCCAAAAGTAACCTGTATTATTTTTATTAATAATTTTTTTACTCTATTTCATGAAAACTGATACCTGGGCATTATTATACTAGGCAACTGTTTCTGCCTTTAACCCTCATAACCCTGTTATGTCACCAAAGCTTTCTCTCCTAATAAAGAGCATCTTATGAAAGAGGAGTAGAAAGTCTTGAGCTCACCCCATTACACAGCTTTAGATGAGGTCCATGTCCCAGAAGGGAAAAGGAGCTGGATCATTTCCTTTGGCAAGAAATCTATAGGATAGATGGAAGATCGATATGTGAGAGAATAGGGGGGAAGAATTCCACTTGAAGAGAACAAACATTGCAAATGAGAGCACATGGGCTTGTAAACTTGTAAACATCTGGAAAAGGCAGTGTAGAAAAAAGTTGACAAATGAAAGACATCTAGTCAAGTGTGAATTTCAGATAAACAAAAAATAATGTCTTCATGTAAATAAGTCCCAAACATTGCTGTTTAAGTGGGCATTCTGTATCTTTATTTGCTAACTCTATAACCCTAGTTGGAAGAGTAAAGCATGGGGTGTCGAGGAAAATATACTTGAAGATACGGCTATCAGGTAGCGGGTTGGGGGACAAGTTAACAGTGTGGCTGATATATGTCATGCTAAGAATTCTTGTACTTTACTAGAAGGGAGAGACAAAATATTTTAAGCGGGCATGTGAAATGATAAGATATTATTTAGGAGTATAATTCTGCAGACATTATGAAGAGTAAATTAGAAAGCTGAGAGATGAAAAGCAAAAGAAATGACAAGAGTTAAAATTGAAGATATAAATATAAAGGCTGAAAAAACTAAGGACATTTTGGTAAGAGAATCAACAAAATTTTGTGATGTGTTGAATTTGCAGATGTGAGAGAGGGAAGAGTTAGAAAAGACTGAAAACTCCAACCTGAAGACAGGACGTTCTCGGTGTGATGAACTGAGATATGGATTGGAGGAGGGAGAGCGACTGGTGGTGGAGGATTGGGGGAGGCAGTAGAGATAATGATTTTGGTTAAAAAAAAAAAAGGCATTTGAGGGCTCTGGAAACTTCTTGGGAGAGGACTCAGCCAAGAATTGGGAAGGTAGATCTGGAGCTCAGAAAAAAATAGGTCAAGAAAAAAAGGGCCTTAAGCACAGGAAAGACATAATAAAGTAACAACTTCAAGAACAGTCCAGAGTACTGGGGATGGACTAGAGGGCACAGAGGCGGGGGTCATGAGGAGAAGCTTGTTTCTTGATTTGCATTATCTTGACATACAACAATAATGTAAAAATGGGAATGGAGAGATAAGGGGTAAAACTAGATCTACTTCAAGAGGAAAAAAATGGCAAGATTTGACATTACATACACTTGAGAGTCAACGAGAACAGGAAGAGACAGGTGCCTTTGCATGTGTGAGCCAGGGAGGCTGGAACACGGAAATGCTGTGGTCACAGTAAGCAGAGCAAGGAGCTGTAACCAGTAACCAGTAACCAGAGATGGGAGCTGACTTTATGGAGAGAAGGCAGGTTCCACTGCACATCCACTAAGTCTCAGGCTGCCTATAGGACATCTAAGTTAAGGTGTCTTGCTAGTGCTTGCAATATATAAATCATACGCAAGGGTTGAAATGACAGATTTTGTAAAGCAGTGGAACCCTACCAATGAATGGTATTTATGAATAATGAGTGTAGAGCAGGGGGTCTTCACCCCAGAGATACTGTAAACTTCTTCAAAAGTAATGCAAATGTGTGTTTTTGTTTCGGGGAAAAAAAATGGTACAATGCAATTGGTTGTGCAGGGAAAAATCTGATAAATAATGTAATCCACTACTAATTGGTTTTTCTTTCCTGAATGCTCATATGGTAGTAAGCAGTAAAGCAAACTTCCAATTTGGTTTAACCTTAGCCCAAAGGCATACTGTTCAGAATCCCTTCCAGAAACTTCTGGCTCCCCTGGAATACAAGCTTAGGCTCTCCAAGGGTCTCCATCTCCTGTTTCTCTCACGAAGGTGATATGAAGTGATGAGGAAGGGGCTTGGGCCTCATTTGGGCCCTTACATTGTTCTGGCAGGCATCCAC
>NW_011888837.1:3311747-3320129 GCF_000151845.1 Pteropus vampyrus
AAAATTGCCCAATAAATGTAGGTTGCCATGGAAACCATACCAAAAAAGTATTGAAAGGCTGAATATTAAGAGTCTGTTTGGCCTTAGTGATTTTTTTTTCATTCTGAAATTCTTTGGTCCATGAAAATTTGAACCACTGCTCCCTTTCAGAGGTATACCAGGCTCATCCTGAAGGCATCTCTAACCCCAAGTCTCTGTGCATTTTAGTGCTTTATCACTAGCCCCTTCTCTCCCTTTCTCTCTTCCAGGAACTCATAAAAGAGCTATTTCAAATGACAGTCTGGTGACAGTATGCGCTGGCGGGAGTGTTGTGGTGTGCGGGTCAGGGGATTTAGAGTCAGACAGACCTGGATGTGCAGCTCAGCTCTATGGTGGCCTTTTCCCATCAGCATTTTGACACTGGAGACTCTTGTTACATAAGGATATCTTGACAATTTATTTTATAAGTTGAAAAGCTCTCAATTTGCTCTTAAAAGATGAAAGAATGCAGAGTGCTTCAAAGACCACTGCATTTTTCCCTGCACTTCGTATTTCTCATATTCAAATCTGAAACTTCTTTCCTGTTAAACATAATTTGCTTAATGCTATAGTTAAAATATTCTGACACAACTAATTCAGAATGACAAGAATTCTCACCTATTTCCACACAGCTCAGATACTTCTCAAGAAATTCATTCTCACTGATTTGGGAAGGACCAAGGGACATTATTAGCAATGGTAATAACACCATGCCAAGTATCCGAGAGTCATTCCTTGAGTTCCCAAGAAGGCAGTATTTACTCGATCTTAGGGATACCTCACGGAGTGAGGTTAGAACCAGAAACTGTGCTTGAGTTCAGATTATGGAATTTGTTAGCTAAGCGAACTTGGGCAGCTACTTACACTTTCAAGTCTCAAGTTTTTAAAACCACAGAATAATTTATAAATGCCTAATTGGACTGTTATGAGGTTCCTTTATTTCTAATACAAGTTAACATTCATGTAGCACATATTATGTGCTCATGGAATCCCCCCAATCACTCTCTGCACAGGTGTTTTGTGTCATCCCAAACAGGAAGCTAAGAACATGAGATGAATATCTTGCCCAAGATAATGCAGCTAGTTAAATGGCAAATGCAGGATCCAAATCTGGCTCCAGGCTATTACCATCACTAGAAAATACTTATGAAGTACTTAGTAATGTCCTAGATTCTGTATTAAACACTTTACCAAAAAAAATCTAACTTGTTCCTCATAATACTCTACGGTATACAGACTATTACTGTACCTGTTGTGCAGAGAAGGACATAGGTTCCAAATTTGGGCTCAAGTATTGTGCCCAAGGTCCTACAGTTTATACACAGAAAACATCCCTTTGGCTTATAATATTCTCCTTCTACTGCTCACCTTCTATTTTACATGGCTCAATTGTCATCATTCTTTAAGTCTCATTCTAATTGTTGTTTCTTCTAGTTGTCTTCCCTGATACACTGTAAGTACTAGGCAGAATGGAGTTATAGTTCAAAATAAATTGTCTGGCACCCACATTTTTATGAATAGGTAGGAAGCATTGTTAGAATGCTTAGTTGCCAATATGTGTTATTTCATATGTAAAATGAAGGCCATCTTAGATGGTGGAAGCAAGCGTGTAGGGAGTGCAACTCTGCGTGTGATGATCACCGGACAGGGCACCACCCTCTGGAGCAGATTTGCATTGTAATTAGGGATCATTCCTTTTCTCCATAGGAGAGAAGTCACAATATATACTTGGCTGGATTTCAAAATTGCTATGGAAGGTGACTGCTGTGTTGTCCTGTTTCTTACCTTTTTGAATGAGAGTCTCTGTTACCATTATTCTGTCCCTGTTTCTCCATTGCATGTTAGCTGTGTGAAGAGCAGATACTTTTCATACCTTTAGAGGCCTCTGGATGAAGAAGAGATGCACCCAAGATGCCACACTCTAGGATTTCATCTACGTCTGAACAAGATACAAATTATAAAATATTAGATCTTGAGACTGATATCATATTGAATCAGATTTTGGAATAATCATGGAGGAGGTCAGGGTATTTTTCATTGGGAGGAATAGAAATAATGGTACCCAAAGATTGTATTGAGGCAGACTGAAACAAATGGCCACAATATTTACCAGTTCCTCTCCTCAAGAGGTGGAATCAATTTCTCCACCCCTTAAAATTGAGCTTACCTATGTAAGAATTAAGTAACTTTCAAAGGCTATTCCTATTTTCTTGGCCATGTAATTATTTACATAAGTTCAATAAGAACCTGTTCTCCCTGGAACTGGAAATTGGAAACATTGATTATACTACCAAGGCTTTGCCTGGAGTGTCACGTTTGAGAAAGACCAATATAGTCTCCAACATGACCAGATAGCTTCAATGAACAAAGATCAACTTACAAAAGCCTCCTCGAGAAAAGTAGCCTGGATCCTTGCTTACAGGGTTCCCAGCAGCCTTACCAGGTCGATCTATACAATTAATTAAAGGAGATGAAGAAATTAAAACACCACAATTTACAACCAGGAGATTATCTATACTAGAAAATTCACATTCAGGAAAACTCTTTACCACCAAGATGGAAAAGATCACATCAAGTACTCTTAACTAATTCTTGTGCAGCAATAGAGGACTTGAAATTTAAAAAAAAAAACAAAAACAAAAAAACAGAAAGTGAAACAGATGACATCAGTTATGGACAGCTAACCCAAGATTCCGGACCAGGCCTGTATAAACTACACCTTCATTTTTCCTTTTTCTTAAATTTTTTTTTTTTAATTTTAGTCCCTTCCTATCTCACAGGTAATATAAGAGACCAAGCACTCACTATAATAGTTACTGTCTCATTTTCCATTTAACTTCTGCCTGGAAAGATAACTTAGTATTGGATATCATCTCTAAACTCATTTCGCATGTCAAAACATGCAGCTGGTTGTACACATAGGCAAGGTTGTTCAATGCCTGGCAGTACCAACCCCAGCGAAGGTGCCAGATATAGAAGAATACTTTTTTGGGAGTAGGCATTGCAATGAATGCATACATAATTAGAAACATCAAAAAACTTAGGAGAAATTACCAAAGAAATAATCAACCAATAAAAATCTTTAGATTCCACTTGTGCAAATTGTATTAGAAAATAGAATTGCTCTAGATCGTGTATTAGCAAGACAATGAGGCATGTGCATGATAGTTAATGCATCTTTCTTTTTGTGTATACATAAATACCTCTCATGACTAGTAACCTATTTAGACAGCATCAGAAAAGAAGCCACTGGCTCCAACAAGTCTCTAACAAGGATTCAGGTCTTAATCTATTTAGTGACCTTTTTAGTTGGTTGACAGCAGGGATAGGCAGGTTATTTTTTAAAATATTACAAGCTGGTTTAATTATTTTACTTTGCTTTTTTTATTGTTATAATCTTTAAATGTTATACCTTTTGCTTCTCTCAGTTATGTTAATCCACAAACCAAACTCCGGCTAACATTATGCTTGTTCAACATACTGAACTTGCCACCTGCACCTTTCCAGAAGAAGCTACTTTTCAAAAACATCTCTCTCTCTCTCTCTCTCTCTCTCTCACCCTCTCTCCCTCTCTGTCACCATTACTCATAACTGGCTTAAAATATCTCATCAATGACCTGATATAATCTTTGGACTTCCTCTCTGTGGGACACGACCTTCTAGGAATAAACCTTCCTAGCAACATGAGACATTAACCCTAAACATAAAAAGTCAATTTAAGCATCATTTAAAATCATACAGACATTTATCAGCAATGCTTTCCATAAAAGATCTTGATGAAAGGGGGCAAACAATAAGAGAAAATCTTAAATAAAATTACAGAAGGCTGGAAAGTGGGAGAAAGAGAAAAGAGAAGTTAATCAGTTAGCAGCTGTGGGTCAAAACCAGAAAAACTACTCACTTTCCTGAGTACACAATGAAACCTTGAATCAGCTTCCAGGAAGCTATTTCAGCAATTATCTGGAGAGAATAGCCAACGACCAGGTGCCATTGCAACCTGCTTATGCATGAGCTTTCTGGACTGTTGCCCACACCAATCCAGAAGCAACAAATACTTCTTTCTTATGGACAAGTTACCTATCTCAGAACTCTCCCCACTTCACCTTCTCCCACCCTTCTTATCTATAGCCAATTAAATTCTTTCACAACGACCTATATTTTTCTTCTCCAAACTCATTGTGTGAAGGAGCCCCATCAACTCTAGGACAGCAGACGTATTTGTCTTCTCCATCTAGCTCTGCTGCTGTTGGTTGAGACTGCACACTCCAAGATGTGGTCCTTTTTCTGGCCAGCATATGGCTCAATTAACCCTTTCTTTTAGAACAACTTTTGGTCTCAAAGTTTTTGTATAATAAGAACATATTATACATATGTATAATAAGAACCTATGTCTAAATACTCTAAAATATTTCTTTCAACCAGGGTAAAATTAAAATTCAAGCAATAAGAAAACATTGATCATAATTTCTTTTTTTAATTAAAAAATTTTTCTTAAATGCCATAAAATAATGGTTCATCTTATCAATGGCATTTTACATTAGATAAAATATGGTATTTTGGACTCAAAATTATAAACTCTTTAATATCCTCCAATCTGGGGCCAGCAGTGCTTCAGCAGAGTGGGCTGGTGCCTCAGCTGTGTGATTTTAGGGCCTCCTAAAATAAATACTCAAATACCTTTTTATAGTTTCCTAAAACTCTCGTTCACTAATTTTTTTTTCTTTCTTGAATAAAGTTCCTAGAGATGCTTATATAAAACTCATAATTGTTATCTGAGAGAGCTAATGTATTAAATACGGCACCCTTTACCTTCTTAGTATATATGAGCTCATTTTAGTATAAAAGTTAGGCAATCACTCGGTGAAATGTGACAAGTAATTTCTGATTGCTGTGTAAAGTATCCTTAAAGAATGCTGGCTATGATGTCAAGCTCAAAGGTAGGTCAGTTTGCAATGACAAAGGAAAACAAGAAGGGAGAAGGATCCCAGCAAAAGGACCAGGGAGGGAGAGCCAAGCCGATCTTGCTTCCCCTCCATTTTGTTTATGGTCCACTTTGGCCTATAGGAAAAATGTCCTTCCTTTCTTCCATGCTAACAGAAAGATTTGTAGAATTTCATTGGAAATGCAAACCTAGGAGACTCAGAACTAGACTGAAGACCTGGAGTAGAGATGAACCTGGGGAGAGAGTAGGCCTTTCTCCTGCCTCAGAGTCACACAAGTAAATCTAATTGAAATGAGCGTCGTAATAGTGTTAATATCTGCTTCCAATTTTAGAAAACCCCATCTGTGGAAATAATATACAAAGAATCTATTTCTATATGTTCTCATTGAATTTTCATCATAACCCTATGAAGTGTTATCCTCCCTTTACCATCTTAAAGATAAAACAACTAAAGCTAATCTAAGTTAAATCATTTGCTTAAGGATTCATAAACAGTATGCGGTATAACTAGGTCTCACTTGCAGAGCCTATGAGTTAGAACTCTAGATCTTCCTAACATAAGATTAGGCTTTTTTGGGGGGTTGTCAAGCTGTGAAGATAAAACAAAATTGTAGGAGACGTAATACAGGTGATTACACACATGCATTCTAGGAGGTGGTACCATATACCTGACAGTGGAAACCTTCAGGCCCTTGATAAACTTTCCTTCTTACCCTGAGTCTGAATTTGAGAGGTCTACATGAGTGGCATGACATCCAACCACTGCAATCACAAAAGAAAAGTATTTAACCGCCTTAGAAATCTTAAATAGGGTAGGACTCCGTATGGCTGGATGAATCTGGGTTTGAGATGTTTCTAAATCCAGATAACTTAAATCCAGAGGACTCCTCAGGAATAATCACAATAACTAATTCTCCTCCATTAAGAAGCAAAATTTCTGCAAAATCTGTAAAATAATCTAGACAGTTTATTATAACTTCTGGCTTCTAGATTAGTTCTCAAGAAGAAATGTACTTTAGAAATTTACATGTAGGAAAAACATATTAAGTGTCAATAAACTCCTGGTGAACTGAGTTATTATAGTAATTAGTTTATTATTTGATTATTAGTAAAATTTTCTAGAGAACTTACCATGAGAGAAGAATAGTGACACTGAAAGGTGATATATCCGCCTCCCTGGTGCCTTTCCTCTGGGTCACATCCTGATCCTGTCTTTTGAGTTGTGTCTGCCAGATTTCAAGAGGAGGTAAGAAGGCCAAGCCCAGGATTAAGAGAGCCATTTCCCTGAGACATAGGGCAAAATTGGCTTGGCCGGCATACCTACTTTACCCCATGCCATATCCTGGTCCTGCAATGCCTCAACACCTTCTCCAAACGAGTACAGTACCATGAAGAAAACAGCACCATTGGCCAGTTGCTCCTCCATCAAAACACTTCACTTCTTGACACAGTGGCCCAATTGTGAATCTCTGAGAATGCCAATATGTCCTTGACTCATGTCAACATTCCTCCTTTGGGATGAAGTATGGAGGGATGTATAGAGCAGCCCTTAGAGTTTAATGTAAGTGACCAACACTGGATGCATGAGAAAAACTAATTTAGAAGAGTTTTTAGACAACATTGTATTATATGTGCTAATGTTTTAAGTAAGAAAAGTAAGTCGAAAAGTTAAAGTAAGAACAGTATATAGCAATTTTGAAATTTAAATCTTAAGAAAGAATACAATCTGGGTTCAAATCTTAGCACTGTTCCTTATTAGGTATATGATTTGGGGCTAGCAACTTGACTTTACCAAACTCAAATTTTTATATCTCTAAATTGAAAATAATACCAGAACTTACTCATAGTGTTCTTATGATATTTAAATGGAAGATTTCACATGAGGCAGGCAGCACAGTGGCTAGCACACAGCAAAGACTTGATATTAACTATTATAATGATACTCAAGATAGCCTCAAAGTTATCTCAAGATGAGTGCAATTGTAGCAATCATCGGAACAGGATATTAGAAAGAAGCAGATTTGTTCAAAGAAGAAGTAGAGATTTACATTCTGTGGGAATCACAGGTTCTCAAAGCAGACTTTACGAAACATGATGGAAAGTTTTAGGAGTTAAAAAAGGAAAGATAGAGAATTAAAAGTAACATTATTGTGGGAATAGCTTGCAAACAAATGGCCAGATAGAGAATATTTTCCTAACCCATATGATAGCAAAATTTTTCAATTTTTTTTCTACTTTTGTGCCTATATTCCCATTCATCAAATGGATATTAAATGCTTACTTTGTACCAGGCATTATATTAGGAAGTGCTGGGATTACTCAAATGAACATATTAGATATGAGGATGCTCTGCTCATAGCATCTTTCATCCCACAGTGGATTCACTTATTCTGGACAAGATGCCTGGCCTTGTCCATTCCGGCTATTCCATAGGTCTCCTTCACAGGTAGAGGAAGACTTTTTTCAGTTAAGGGTACATTAGTACTCTTATTCTGGCCTCATTTTTCTGCCAAAATAATAATCGCATGAACACTTTTTGATGCTTATGGTGAAACAGACATCATTTTAAGCATTTTATGTACACTAACTTTCTTAATGCTCACAGATGAGGAAATTAAAACATAAAAGTTAAACAAATTCCCCCAAGTCATGTAGCTGATATGTGGCAGAGCTATGATATTACATGCTTAAGTTCTGCATCCTGAACACATTCTTTAAATCCAATGACCTAGTAGTAAATTGTTAACTATGACTATAAGCAGGTCAAAAAAGTAGTGGTGGGTGAGGTCAGTTCTTTAGTCACCTGCTGGAAGTCTCATTTGGGAGAAACAATATATCAAATGAGCTCTTCACTTGACTTTCTGAAAAATTTTATCTCTTCAAAATATGAAGGAAGAGATGGGGGAATTGCTGCTTTGGATGTAATTTCAACTCACGAGGTGAACTTGGCTGTAAAGTTAAAAGCAAAATAAAACAAGACAAAAATGACTACGCAACCCTAGAATTAGTTTTGGCCACATGGGGGAAGACTATAGTCAGCTACGTAGCCTCAATTGAAAGAAGATAGGCTTTTGAAGGTATATTAGAGAAAAACAGACATGTTCATAGGACTCGAGAAGCTAAAAAAGATGAATGTTTCAAGAGAGTTAAAAACTCTTTAAAAATGTAATTCCAACCGTATAATTATTAATAATTTCAGTTAAGAACAATATAACAACAGGATAGGAGGTCACATAGTCAAGTACGGATATGAATGATTGTCACAGACCTATGAAAACAGCATCTTAAGAGAGTGAGGTGCATGAAATTATTTGAGACCCACAGAAAATTTGCCCTAATTATGTTTATAATGAAAATACCAGAGGAGCATGGCCAATCGCTCTGTGTCAGTGCAGCATACATGATTCTCAATCTCTCTCTCT
>NW_011888837.1:3320691-3329014 GCF_000151845.1 Pteropus vampyrus
TGGAGGGGTGATTGCCAGGGGCTGGGTGGAGAGAGAACGAGGAGTTATTTATCAACTGTCATAAAGTTTCAGTTGAGCAAAATGAATAAGTTCTGGAGCTCTTCTCTGTAACATTGTACTTACAGTCAGTAATAATGTCTTTGGCACACTTGAATTTAGTTAAGAGGGTAGGACTCATTTTGTCTTTTTACCACAATAAAATAACAGTTAAAAAGAAAAAATCAAGATAAGTATAGAGATTTTAAGAGAGTACCCTAATCTTTTGATGATTTTAAGTGTTTTGATTCATATAATTATATCTCAAGACCCTGGGGAGTGAGGTGGGGAGAAGAGGCTATTAATAATCTTTGTGAAATCAGTTCTAGAAGGCTGAAGGTAAGGAAATATATTTATAGTGATCCCAAAAAGGAAGAACGTATATCTCATAAATGATAGGTTGCTAAACTTAACCAGACTGGTGAGGGTTCTTGCCGCTGTTTCATAAATAACAGTTCTATCTGGGTTGTGTCAGCCTTAAGCAGAGAAGACAGAGGCAAGGAGGGAGGTGGGAAGGTAGCTTGCATGATAAATGTCTTCAAATATTTGAAGAGTTGTCACATGGAAAATAAATTATATTCATACTTCTCAGCCCAGTGGTTGCAAAAAGGACCTAAGGATTAGAGGCAGAAGAATTTGGACTTAATATTAAAAAAAAAGATCTGCCTAAAATTCTAAAGATAGAATAAATTCCCTTGGGGATAATGAGTTCCCTGGCACTTGGAAATACATGTGCTGTGTCTTGTAAAGGACATTCAAATAATTTTGTCTCATTCCTAACTTAGAGATTCTAAGATTCCAAGACTAGATGACCTTAAACAGACTTTTTCAGCCATCAAATGAGAATATAATAGTCAAGATTTCCTCCTTCAACAGTTTTAAAATGACCAGATGGTCACTAAGAAACCATTTCTATTTGATCTGCCACAAAACTAGACATTTAAAAATTAATTTAAAAGGCAAATTCATATACAATAGCTAAGAATTCCCCATATTCTAGACTATCTTTGAATTGCAACTTAATTTAAAATTTAATTTGGTTTGTGGTCCATACTTATTTGTCTGTTCACCTGTTCCCATAGAAATAAAACATAAACACTGAAATGTATTTATTACAAATCATGGTCTATTGGTCTCATACAATTTAACAATTTCTGCATTCTTAGCCTATCAACAGTACAAGCTAATATCAATTATCAAATCATTTAAATGTGAGTCACATAGATTAAAGTTTGACACAGCCCAAATCACCGTCTTTGGAAATTTGGAATATATTTTAAATGTATGTCTGAGGGCACAAAGTGGTATGAATATAAGATGGTATTTAAGCAGAGTAAATATTCTCATGAACAAAGAAATCTAAAGGAAGGATTTCTTTAAACTACAGATGATGCTCTAAGAAAATGAAGAGTGAGACTTGAAATGTGGGCTAAACGGAAAAGCTGTTCTTGGGACCCAGCTGTGATGACAAATGACGTTTATAAACCTTAATAACCGTTGTATCCTTTTCTTTGGGCGAACTGTCAAAATGGTAAATTCGACAGAAAAATCCCCTCCAGTGACTTAATAATTTTTTTAACTCTTTCCCTTCAAATGTTCATAATTTGAGGTTTCATTTTTTTCATTATGTACCTTTCATGTATTTAGCATCTTCTTCATCCTCAAAAAGCCTTGGAAGCATCCATTCCTATTGCTGTGATTTATTGTCTTTGTTTTACAAATAAGGCCTAAAGAAGTTTGATGATGCATGTCTCAGCATTAGAACTAGAATCAAGGTCTTCTAGTACTGAATCCAATACGTCATCTAGCACATTGTATCCTTCTGCCATTTCCGTGCTAACAACTTTATTAATAAAACCCATTTCAAGTCAATTCAGACTTGCAAATTGTCATTGCCTGTCATCTTAGGGATAAGAAAAAATTATGACCCTTTTTCATATATTTACTTAGCAGAAGATAGGGTGGTAAAGAAATTAAAACATTTATTTTAAAAACCTTTCCTCCACCCTCTCAATTTTTATATTTTCATCATCTCGGTTCAAAAATATATTTACACAGCAGTTATTTTCAACTATCTTCTTTATTATCATCTAAAATACTTTTCCCTGTGAATCAAAATGATAGCTCACTAAACAATAAGTGTCTCTCATGGCTTTTTATAGAGAAAATGTTTCCAAAAGCACTTCGGTCCAGAGAACAGATTCAAGCCATCTGCGCTATTTTAATGACCACTTATGCAGTGCCCCTGCTCAGAAAGAAGGAAATAAAATAACTAAGATGGAAAATATTATCTTCTCTACTCCACCACTTCACAGCCTGATTTTCCAGTTCCTTTCCAATGCGACTGCATGAACTCGGATCCTTATCGTCTTGTGCCCGGAATAATCTTCTAACTGATATTTCCAACTCAAATATAATTTCTCTGCTTCGATTCTCTCATCTCTAAAGTGGAGACTAATAAGGATTCCTCTTTCTTTGGATTGTTGTGGGAAATAAAGGAGTGAATACATAGGAAATGTTTAGTATCTGGCATGTAGTAAGCACTCAATAAATGTTAACCTCATGTAAAATTTTATCCTATGTGCTACAAAAAATATGATCATTCTACAATGAAAGTGTGTATATATCCAAAAATCCACCATTTCCTATCTCTTCCATTGCTACCATTCTGGTCCAAACCATCTTCACTGCTTGCCTAAATTATTGCAATAGCCTTTCTATTGGTCTTTCTGCTTCTGCTTTTGACTCTGCAGTCTGTACTTAGCTGGGTAGCTGAATGATCTTTTTAATTTTAAATCGGATCATGTCACTCCTCTCTCATTCTTGCTCTCTCTCTTTTTCTCTCTCTCTCTCTGTCTCTCTCTGGCTACTCATCTCACTACAAATATAAGCCAAAGTTCTTAAAAGGTCTAGAAGGCCCTACGTAGCCCATGACCTTTTCCCACTACTTCCCTGACCTCATCTTCATCTCCATGCCTCCTAGTTTACTTAACTCCGGCCTCTCAGGCCTCTTCAAGATTCTTCACACAAGCCAGGCCTGTCCTCACCTTAAGGGCTTTGGACCAAAGATTCCTTCTGTCTGTGACATCTCCCTTCTCCTCTACAATCTGCGTCATTTACTCCTTTAGTTCCTTCAAACCTTTGGCCACCCTATTTCAAACTACAATTCTTTCTCCACCACAGCACTACTCACCCTCCTTAGCAGGTGCCATATTTTTCCATAACACATATGGCCTATTAATATAAATTATATAACACACTATATAATTTACTAATAGATAATATATATTGGTTCCTACTTGTAGAAAGTAAACTCTGTAAGACAGAGGTTTCTGTTAGTTTATTGATGTGTCCCTAATGCCTGGAAGAGTGCCTGGCATGTAACATGTTCAAAACACTGTGTGAATAAATGCATAAACATGTGGCCAACCTGCTGAACACCCTTCAGTGTGTCCCCACTGCCCGAGGGCTGTCCAGACTTCTCAGCCAACACACAAAGGCTCCGATGATGCAGCAGCCCCTTCCCATTCCTTCAGCCCCAATCTCTGACAGTGCCCCCACACTCCCAACAATATAATGGCACTGAACTATCTGAACTATTTGCAATTTCCTGGCCCTACAGCTGATCATCTTCTGCTGTCCCAAGAGCCTGTTCTCTCTTATCTTCCTGGCAAATATCTCCCACTTTTCAGGATGTCGCTTCAACTCTGAAGCTTTTCTTGACTTTCTAGCCCCTGGTGGAATGTATTTCTCTCTCCTTAGTGTAGCCTGAGAGAGTTCTAGCTCAGCAGCCAAGTCACTGTATTAATTTTATTTATTTCTGTGACTGTCTTCCTTGACTACATTGTAGGCCACATGGGGGCAGAGGATATATTCAGATACCCAACATTTTTCATAGCACTAGCCAGCTCATATGGATCACAGTTATTCAATATATGTCGTCATGTATTTCTAAGAATGAGTAGAAGATGTCCATTGGATTCTGCTAGTTCCAATACTGTCTAATAGCAGTGGGTTAGAAAAGAAAGCTCCTCCGGATCAAAGATTTTGCCGATGTGGTTCAAACAAACTCAAGATTGGTGCTAATGCTTTCAAAGAAGATAACAGCAGTGAGGCAAAGATTACTGAATATGGAGAAAGAGCAGAGGTCTGACCAGGAGGAGCACACAGTGACCCAGGGTACAGTCTCATACCTACTAACGGAGGCATGGCAGTCAAGGAAGGGTCATATCGGAACCACCTGATCTTTGGATTTTTCCTGAATTATATTAACTCCACAGTCTCTCTGAAAGTATGGCAGCCAGGGGAAGGGCAATCAGACATGAGAGGATTACTCCAAGGAACTTTCAATAATGGAAGCTAAATAAAATGTTAAGGCAAGAACAAGTAGAGAAATCAGAAAGAGAAAACAGAGAAAAAGAAGAAAATTAATTTTTAAAAAAAGGACTTGTTGGTTTTTTTTCTGCTACCCAGACTGCCCTTGCAATGCCCTATTTTTCATTAGCCCAAATTTCAATCCATATCCTTTCTATAGGAGCGATCTCTGAGTTCTAGTCCCATAAAGTTTTTTCTGTGTTGCCCTTTTAGCATAGCTTTTAAGTACCTTGCCCTTTTCTCATTGATCATAAACCCTCTTCTCAGTTCAAGCATTTTTCCTTGTTTTATTATCTGTTCCTTGGCCAGGGTCACACAACATGCTAACAAAGGTTAATTACTTCATTAATTGCCCTACTTTCCCAATATGCAGTATTATCTTTACCCCTTCTGTTCAAAGATGAGTCGAATCCATCACTAGGATTGTGCATGAAGGTCCGTCAGTTAAACTTCAAATTGTAGGCAGGGAGACGAGGAGCAAGAAAAGTCTGCAGTGCTACAGCTGAAAGTTCTCTCCAAAATGTGGTTCGTACCTTCAGTTTATCTTGCTAAGCACATTATAACCCATCATGGGCACAGCTCTGTTTCCTCCATCCCAACCTTTACAGCAAAATACACATCTGCAACATAAATAGACCAGGAGACTCCTCTGCCATCTTCCCAGGGTATTTCCTTCACTCTTACATTCAATTAATTCATTCAGCAATCAAGAGAAAAGCATCCACTATGAGTCAGATACATTGCAAAGCTCTGGGCATACCATAATAAATAAGACTCTGCTCTTAGAACGTATGATGTAACAACAGGAAAAAAAAAAAAAGTAAACCAAAGAATTTTGTAAAGAATAATGAAAATAATAGTTGCTGAAATTTATTAAATTCGTACTATGTGCCAGCCACACATTACTTTTCATGTGTCAACTCATACATTTAACTCATTCCTGTATTAATTCAAACAACCCTATAAAGGCAGATACTATTATTATTCTTTATTTTGCAGGTGAAAAAAGTGAAGCACAGAGAAATTAAGTAATTTGTCCAACTAGCTGATGGACAAAGAAACAAGCCCAGATTTGAAACCAGACACATACCTTGAGGCATTTAAAGCAGACTGAGTAACCCATGTGTACATAATTACATATGTACATAGGGGAACTCCACACACATGAGAGAGTTAAAGACTTCACACACATGATTCAGGGGCAGAAAGTTAAAATGAGGTATACAAGCGGTGCTGAGGTAAAGATGAGGTAAAGTGCCTTGGGGCTTCAGAGGAGAAGAAGGTCATTGCAGGACAATAAGAAGAGCAGATGTTCGGTAATCAGTAGTTTGCCCAGCCTTATAGATAGGTCAAAATGTTATCTCTGATAATCTCTTGCTATGAACAAGGCCCCTAATTTACATTCTCCTAGGCATTTTAGGGAGAGTCGAAGTTTCTTTTGAGCCCATAGCATTTTAGTTGCCTTCAAAATAATCTGAATATCACAGAGGCACATCTTGGGATGACTCATTATAAACCCTAGGCCCAGGACTCCATTCTTTAACTCTGCCCTAGAGATATATATCTACCTGGAATCTCTGTTCCTGACTTACTGGCAATCACTTCTCTGGCATACACTGAGCACTTCTTCCTATGTGCCATACACTGTGTTGGATGTACAAAAAAGCCTGCAAAAAAGATCACAGTTTAAATGGAGTACAGAACCAAGTAAAGATGCAATAGTAAAATGAGGCACTTGGAAATATAAAGAAAAAGTTTAAAAGGTACAGAAGAGGTATTGGCAGGGAACGAGTGTTTTCCATGGTAAGGGTAGGAGAAAACTTCTCATAGGAGGCGTTTGCACAACCTGAAGTGGAAAAGGCACGGAGAGCAGAGGTAATCCTCATTCTTTTTCTATAGTCAAGTCTCTCCTCTTTCAAAACCTTAAAATTTTCTTCGAAAAGTCTCCCCCTTAGTTTTTGTGGTGGTTAATTTCATGCGTGAACTTGACTGGGCCACTAGATGCCCACACATTTTGTTAAACATGGTTCTGAGTGTGTTTGGTAAGGATGCTTCTGGATGAGATTAACAGTAGATTGAATAAAGCAGATTGCTCTCCCTAAAGTGGGTGGGCTTCATCCAACCCGTCAGAGGCCTGAGTAGAATAAAAGAGGGAGTTAGGTAGAATTTGCTCTCACTACTTTACTGCTTTTGAGCTGGGACATCAGTCTTCTCCTGCACTCGGATTAGAGTTATACCATTGGCTCTCCTCCATTTCCAGCTTGCAGACTCAAATGGTGGGGCTTCACAGACTCCATAGTCATGCGCCAGTTCCTTATAATAAATACTATTGGTTCTGTTCTGCTAGAGAACTTAAACTAATTCGATCTTACTCTGATCATCTTTTTTCTGTATTTCCCTGAAACACAGGGAGAAATCACAGGGAGAAATCACACAACTCGATATTCTTTCCCTTTGCTGCACCCAGTAGCCGCTCAGCAGATATGGTTGCCTTGTGGACTGAACTAGGATTTCGCAGCATAGGGCAACAGCAGGAAGGAGGCTCATCTTTCCATGGTCGTATGCTCTCTCCGGCAACATCACAGATTGCCAGATGTCCTAAGGCAAACTGCTGACAAACTCACTTTCTGCCAAAGGGTTAGAGGTTGGCCAGACTCTACAGGTCAGGCTCAGGAAGACATAGGCGGAAGAGTCTTCTAACTAGGGCAGTGTCTGAAAGTCTGGAAGATCACATCTCTATTTCATCTTGTTGTCTATATCCTAGGAACTTAACTGTGTCCTCAGGTTCTCTTTGTTGAGGCCTGTTTGTCCATTCAAGGAATCTTCCGGCACTAAGAAGTCCAGCCCAGCATTCTCACTGTGTGCAGAATACACTGTGTACAATCCACATCTGGCAAAAGGAAAACATGCAGGCATTCTTCCACAGTAACCCTATGGGTGCAGGCCAATCTCAAGATATTGATCACCAGCTCATCCATCAGTGGCTAGATTTCGCCCTTCATATCTTCAAACAGGATTGCCACAGTCACTGTGAACCTCTCAAACTGCAGGCGATTCACAATGATCTCAGTAGTCTCAATGATTTCCTTAGAGCACCTCTTTTTGAGTTGAAATCAAAGGGAAAGCTCCACCCATCCTTCCCCTTTAGAATAAGGTGAGATTCCCAGCACACAAACAGCTCTCCCCAAAATGTCTTCTTCCCTAAATCTTCTTTTCCTGTGTATAAGTCAACTAATTCTCAGCCACCTATATTCTTCAAATTTCAATTGGGATTCTCTCTCATAACTCACTTAGTTATCTGATGCTTCTATTTTAATATTATCCTGTTGTGTGACCATTGCTCAGTCCAGCCCAGCTTCAATGAACAGATAAGAAGGATTGTGGTTATCTTACCCAGACATTACAGATTCAGAATTTATATTGACTAAAAACTTGATTATGTCTTATTTACAGTTATTCCTCTTGCATACTCATGAACTTAATAAATTTCTGTAATCCATAATTCTTAAAATTCCAAACTAGGTAAGTTCATGTCACTGAGGACATTCAATTAGCCCTTTACGCTGGCAGTTGGCTCATTTAGTGACATACTATGAAAGCTTCTGTTTCCCACAGATTTTCTGAGTTCGCCCTGGAATCCTTCAGTGTTAATTTATTTCTCACCAGTCAAAACACAAGTCAGGACAATGGATTAAAGAAAATTTACGTTCTTAGTTATCTTCTAAGCCACTAATTCTCAAACTTCACATGAGGCCTTAGTTAGTTAAGCCAATCGATTGAGAAGGTTTCACTTGTTGGAAAGTTTAGCTTGAGGTAGACGGAAGAGAGAGTCAAGTGGTGACAAAGTTTCATGGAGTCTGGCTGACTCCTGGTGAGTTCTCTCTGCCTGGTTATGCCAGAGAAAGAAAGGGAG
>NW_011888837.1:3329529-3337148 GCF_000151845.1 Pteropus vampyrus
AAGAGAATGCACTTTGAATTTTCTTGTTTCTTATTCCTAAATCTAAAGTAACTGCACAGCTTCAGATTCTGGAGCTATGTCTTGTTCAATGTGGGCCTTGCATGAATATTTTATAAGCAATCATACTGCTATGGATAGTGATAAGAACGCTGGGCAGGAGCTGCTGGCATCACAGTCTAATTCAATTCCAGCTTTATTCATGGAATCAGGGCAGCTTCTAGCAGCTAAATAGAAGACAAAAGGTGAAAAAAAGGCAGATAACTTGGCCTCTAAAATACGTCATATAAATATCCTGGCCAAAGTACATTCTCTTGAAACCCTGTAACTCTTAGGTATAAAAATCTCAAATGAAACTTAAGTAAAACTTTCTTTTTCTTTTTTAATTTTTAAAATTAAATGTTAAAAGCTTTTATGATAATATTTATAGCATGTATAATAAATGAAGAACAATAATAAAATGAACATCTGTGTACCTGGCCCTAGCTTCAGAAATGGAATAACAACATCTTTCGTGTTGCCTCTGTGTCTTTGCTGACCTCATTCCTTTCCTGTCCTCTCCTTAAAGTCACCACTGGCTAGAATTCTGTGTTCAGGTTAAGGTTGAAAAAACAAATGAGAATAAGAATATAGCACAAATAAACAAATCAAGACTTTTTCATTTTCTCTTGTTATATGTAAATTTTTGGCTACAGGTCCAAAAATGAGATAGAAATGAAACAGGTAAAATTCTAATATTATCAAAAGCAGCTCATTCTGGATGACATCAGCATTATACCTTCCCAGAGTAATAGTAATGGTAGTGGGACAATCACTATATATATGATATATATACCACTATATATAATATGTATCACTATATAATATATATCACTGTATATAACATATATATTGCTTTTTAATCCTCCCAACATTGTGAATTATGTTACTCTCACTTTATAGAAGATGGAAACTGAGGCTCAAAGATATAAAGTAACTCTTTCAAGGCCTCACCTCCAGCAGGTGATAAAGCTGAGATCAGAACTCGAGACCTCACAACTGCCCTGACCACAACACCACCTCATTCTCCCTCCTAGAGGGACAGCCGACAAGTCATTGATGACGTTAACAACACGAGAGTGAGACCAACCAGAAGCAATCATCTACAATTATAACTAAAAAACATATGATTTTGAGGATTGTCACTTGTTATGAGAATATATTAAGATGAAGATGGGTAACATTGTCAAGACCACTGCAAAAATAAGACGAACAAGACAGAACCTAAAGGAAAAGCATTTAAGTTTGTTTTTGTTGTTGATTTGGTTTTGCTGATGGTCCTAATCCAACACTGTTCCCTGGAGAAAGGCATGAAATCCAGCAGACATACCATTTAGTCACTAGAAAAGAGTGTCAGTTTAGGTTATGTAGGCAGCACACATTGAAGCATTTTTAGAAATGCAAGAGGTTTACTGAAAATGTGGAGGGAGGGAAAATGCCCTTGAGAGTTGTCTTAGTGTGTTTGGGCTGCAATAGCAAAAATACCATAAACTGGCTGGCTTAAAAACATCAGACATTTATTTCTTACAGTTATGAAGACCAGGGCAAAAGCAAGGACATTCTCCCTCTCCCCATTGAAAAAGACAAAGAGAGAAAAGAAGCTAGGTTGGGCAAGAAAAGCCTTTCGACCTGTCTCCTTGTGAGAGGAAAGGGAGGAGGAAGCAGGATCGGACAGGGAGAGTCTCGGACAACTCTGCAAGTCTCCCACCTCAGTGCCTGAGGGTTGTATTTTCTCCACATCTTAGCCAGCACTTAGTATTATCTAACTTTGTAATTCTTGACAAAATTATGAGTGAAAAGTGATAATTTTTAAATTTAATTCGTATTTTCTTAATAGTGAGGTGGAGCACTTCTTTATATATTTATCAGCCAATCAGTTTCCTACTTTATGAATTGCCTCTTCATATCCTCTGCCACTTTCTTTAAATTTTTCGTCTTTTTTTGTTGATTTGCATAGTTTCCTATACATACTGAATATTAATCTTTTATCGATGTTGGAAATATTCCCTTCCAATCTATTGCCCAGATGTCAATTGTCTACGGGGTCTCTCATTGTACAAAATACTTAATGTTGCTATATTTAGTCACACTCACTGCATTTTTTGTTTTTGGGTTACTTTTTTGTCTTCTGTTTTTGAACTTCTGACATCTTATTTAAGAAAGTTGTATCTATTATGAGATCAACAAGAGTTTTGCATTTTTATCTTTCATAATTAAACCTCAAATCCATTTTTTAAATGCTGTGAGGACTCCAACTTTATTTCCCTCCATATAGTTAATTTGTCCTGATTTGTGATGTTATTCCTGATACATAATAAATATTCATGTAAACATAGATCTGTTTCTGGACTGTATTCCAGTCTAGTTATAAAATACCACTCAAAGGGTAAATCTCTGCAATTTAGTTTTTCTTAGCTATTTGTAAAACTTTATTCACCCATATAAATTTTAGAATTAGCCAACTTTCTCCCGAATAGATCCTACTAGTATTGTTCTTAGAATAAAATTTAATTTATAGATTAATTTTGGACAAATTAGTATATTTACAATGTAAATTATCTAATCCATGAACATGGTTATTTTATACATTTTATTTCCTAAGGATTTTCTAAGAACATTTTTAAATAGTTATGCTAAACTGTTATAGTACCTACTGTTATACTACAGAGAAACCCACAAGTGTAAATAAAATGTTTTATGAGAAAGATACAAATAAAATTGATCTGTGTAAATTATAATAGAAGATTGTGCCTGTTTCTGGCTTACAGAACATAGAAGTGATTAAAAAATAATGTAGACTAGAGAGTTATGGAGTCAGTCAGACCAGTAATTGAATTCCACATTCTTTACTCACTGGCTCTAGGAATTTGAGCAAATTACTTAATCTCTTGTGCCTGAATTTTCTCATCTCCTAATTTCCTAGATTTCCTAATATAGAAACAATACCCACACATAAACGAAATGATGTGTAAAAAGCCTGGCACATGGTAGGTGTTTGCTAAATGTCAGCATCCCTTCTCTAAGTTTTCCCTTAGGAATCAGTCACACAAAAACACTAACTTTCATTTTCCAGCATCTTTGATAAGGGAAGACTCATCTTCAACCCTATCATCCTACCCCTACAGTCTTTTCTCACCTTTAGGGTGAGAAAATAAAATTCATTTTGGTCTTAGAAAATGCCAAAGATTGGTGCCTCGCCTTCCTTATCTTCCTATCTTATTCAAGCACTAAATTCTCAAGCCCTGAACATGATTTTAACCAGTCATGTGTAATATGCAAATACAAAGTTCCTTCTCTTTTCCACTCTAGAGAGAAGCCTCTGAGTATGCCATATTCTTAATCATACATGTAATTGCATTCAATATTTCATGTACAGTTAATTAGCCTTCCAGCTATCCTTTATCACATTGTTCTATTTAATTCTTGCATGTGTTTTTCAAGTTGCAATTATATATTCATATTAGCTTGTGCATTTTTTGTCTCCTTCCTCCACTAGACTGTAAACTCATGAAAATGGGGACTCTAATTGTTTAATCCATCATTGTGTGCCCAAGACCTGCACCCTGCCAGAGTATATGTTCAATAAGTATGTATTGAATAAACGAATGCTTTTTTAATTAATTGATTACCTAAGTCTGAAGGTCAATTTATTGTCAACCAGATAAAGAATGTTCTTCATATGCAGACTTCATAAATTGACTTAGATTGTTTCTGCATATTCACTTTACTAAATCAGACCCTTTGATTTTTCGAGATAGAATTTTAAATAATGAAACTACATAAAGAAACACCAGGTATCACGACTTCAACCAAAATTAGTTCTCCTTCCATAGCATTTTTTTATAAATAAGGTCCAACCATAAAGCATAATTCTATACATAGAGCATGTATTTAATAATTATTAAACAAACCAATTAAGTTATTAAAATTTGGATGCTAAAGTCAAGATTACTGCAAGGAAGTAACAGCAGATTGTAAAAGAAAAAACTTTAGACTTCTGGTAATTAGCCTTAAATGCCTAGGAAATGTAGATGAGATGAGATGCATGGGTCATGTTCTACCTTGTATGAGACATTAACACAAATAGTATAAAATCCCAACATATGTCCATAATATGCACACATACACACATATGTGAACTCAAACACAAAAGCTCCTCCCTTAAAGTTCACATGGTTGTTGCATGTGCCTACCAAGGAACCGGATTTGTCGGGATCTTAATCAGTACAACTTATATTTGAAAGCCTGTGAATACCAGGTTACAGGGGCCTGGTAAGAGGAAATGCAGTATTCCCTCTGGGAATCCCTAAATTCCTACACCCTCTCAGTTATGAAAGTCACCATAGCAACATCTATGTACATCACGGCTTCAATGTGGATGGGCCACAGCTGCAAAGCCCTACTGGGGATCCATCACACCCTGTCTGGCTGCATATTAAGTCAGAGTCATATTCTCAGATTTCTGAGAATTTCTGAGCCCTTGGGCTCATCCCAGGGGAAATAATTAAAGTCACAGTGACTTGAGTAGCATATGGGATAGCAATATGTCATTAGCTATTTTATGGTTCTAGGGTGACAGTCATTTCAGAAGGCAACTGACTGCACCTGAGAGGTGCGGCCCTTCCAAGTGGCTCGGAGGAAAATGCCCTCAGCAATGATGTCCAAGATCGAGTTACCTCAGCCAAAGAGGCTGGGCGAAGCCCTGTGATGCCAGGTCACTAACCACACTTTTCATTAGGGGTAACAGGACTTTTCTGATTGCTGTGACTTAAATTAAGAAATAAAGGCTATTCCTCAGGTACCTGGGTAAATGTCTCTGGTATTGTCCAGTTCTGAAACTGTCTAAATGCAATTGGGAAAATATACACTACAAAGATATCCAAGTGGGAAAAAAGAGCCCACGTATACTTTTCACAGGCTTCCAGATCTAATCCACCATAGTACATGTCATCGCTGAAGAGACAGACATTATGTAAGTTTTCATTTCTCAAAGATGATCTTCTAAATATCATACCCAGTATACTCGAAGGCTTACTTGTTAAGACCTCTGCTCGAATGTGTTGAAAAACCAGCCACCCTTTCCAATACATATGGTCAGGCTGTGCAGTGCACAAGTATGTCACATTTAAGGAAGCCCTATTCATATCAGGTACACATATTAACATTGGAGGGCTCATGGGCCATTGTAGAGATTCAGCCTATCAGTTAAGTCCTGGCTCATCAGGCAGGAACCCCTCCCTACATAAACCCACACTGGAACATATGATCACCACACACTTGGGAGACCGTACATGGACACACTCATTAGCAAACATATGTGTGCAGCTGTGCCTTATCATGAACTCACACTGGGTATTTTCTGAAGTCACATTTCTCACCTCTCTAGCCCACTACTCCCTTGAGTTCTCATTCCTTACACAACACCATCCCAACCTGACCCAGTCATTTCACTTGTGTGAAGAGGAAGCGTGCAAGCTGCTGGTATCTATTAGTAGCCAAAGATATATGAGTGGAAAAATGTGCAGCCTTCTAGGGCTCCAGAAAGCAAATATTGACAGGCTCAAAAATTTTTAATGAAGAAAACAGAGAGAAGATATTCTAGAGCATAGCATCAAAAAAGGAAACTAAAAAAATGCAGTTCTCAGGATTTAATTACAAAAGATCTTTATGAAGACAGAAAGGGAAGGCTAAGTAAGAAACCCTCGTGACTCTGACAGCTTGTCAGTGAGCCTGGATTTAAAGAGAAGAGGTGTAAAGGGCACTCAGGATCTAGGGCAAATATGGAACAACAAAAAGAGACTGTACCAACAGTGTAAACAAGGCAAGCTGAGGCTTTCACAGGGAAATGATGCTCCATAGTATGAAGGTAAGTTACCTGCCTAAGGTCACATAGACACAGGTAAGTGGCAGAGTCAAGACTTGAACCCAGGTCCAGACTACACTGCCATCATACTGCTCCTCACAACAGTCAATCAGCAAGTTCCCTGGAGTGTGACCTCTTCTCTTGTTCAGGGTCTCAGCTAGATAATTTCAGTTTTTCCCAAAACATCTCTGCTCCTTATCTTGCCCTGTTGAAATCTATGCTCCAGGATTCTCCTAGACAAGAGCCATCTTCTTAAAATCTGACCATGTCATTCTTCTTCCAAAAACTCTTTCAGGGTTTTCCAGTCACCCTTGAAATGACATACCTGTCCTTGATTTGACCCCCACAGCCCCTGGAGCCTCACTTCATGATGCTCTTTGCCCCCACCATTAGGGGAAACACCAATACTGATCATGTAAAGGGCCTTCACGCTCCATGTTTCCTGACCTTTGTTCACATTGCTTCCTCAGTCAGGAATACCCTGTCCCCCCCCGCCACAGCAACATCCTTCAGAATTTAGCACAGCTACCTCCCGGCCCCAGGGTACCTTCTCTGGCCCCCAGCCTCAGCAAGGCCCTGCTCTGAGTTGCCGTGGTACCTGTACCTCTCACTGCGCTTACATTGTGCGAAACCTTCCTCTGCCATTTATGAGTCTTTCTCCCTCACTAGATTTTGAACTGCTTAGGAAAGGGAACATTTTTTTTTTCTCGCCAACATCTATACAAACACATTGTTGCTCAAGAAATATCTGTTGAACTCTACATCAAGTCTAAATTCTCATGTGGCCTATTATTTGATCATCAAAATCCCCCCAAAGTTATCCTCCCCCCACCCCTTCCCCATGGGATGCACCCTTCACCTCTGGGCTAACCGGTCTCCTCATAGTCTCATATACACACCTTTTCATTTTTAAGGTCCCCTCTTCCTAAAACACCCCCTATTACTGGCCACGGAAATGCTACCTCTCCTTCCTCACCCAGGTCAAGGATGAACTTCTGCGCTAAGTCCTGGTGGCACGAGTCCTCTCTGTTCTTGCCTGCTCATCAAGCCACTAAGCACATGCCTAGCGGAAGCTGGCTGGGCACAGGCCTGGCTTCACAACTGCTGGACTTTACCCCTGGGCAATTGGACAGTGGGTCGGCTTGTTGGTCAGAGGTACCCAATGTCAGTGAACTTTCTTTCAGACACTAATCCTTCATGCTTCAGGCTGGGGGTGTACCCCTGGCTGCAGCTTTTTGGAAGCAGACTAAAAGAAAGAGACTCACCAGTTAGCATGCAGACATTCATTTAATTTCCAGTTTTCACTTATGCTTTCTGATGTACCTAATGTCCCTGGTCTCTTTCAGGCATAGTTTTCCTAAAGAGTAAACCCATGCTTTCCTTTGAAGGTAAAGAAAGGAATGCAGACATACATTTGCTCCTTATCGAGTCTTTCAATAAATTCCACTCTTTTCGATGTTTTTTTCTTGCTGTAATCTTCTAAGGTAACTGCTACCTCCAGTTTGTAAGGCTTTCTGGTATTCTCTGGAGTGAGCAGGCTTCCTGGTCTTTATTCTCCTCAGCAAGATGCTCAGTTGCAAGTTCTGTATTAAATTATGAGATCGAATCTGTATTTACTTTTTTTTTATTTATTTTTCACCTTCCTTCAAAATATCAATTGATGAAAGCAGAAACTCTGCTTTGTTCACTGCAAAGAACATGGGTAGCACTATCTGATATA
>NW_011888837.1:3337448-3342923 GCF_000151845.1 Pteropus vampyrus
GTTGTCTTGTTGTTGTTTATATCCTCTTGCAGCCTATTTTCCACCAAAGTCCAGTGTGACCCTGTTGACACTTAAGTCAGATTATATTATTTCTGTGCTCAGCTCTCTACAGTGGTTTCCCAATGCACTCTGAGTAACATCCAAAATCCTCATAATGCTTACCCAGTCCTGCAGTCTGGTTCCTACTGTCTTCTACTTCTCACACTCTCTCTGCTCTAGCTGCTTAGCCTCCTTGCTCTTCCCAGGACACACAAAGCAGCTTCTCACCATAGGGCTTTTGTTCTCTCTGTTTCCTCTCCTTGGAATGCCCTTCCCCAAGGGAGCTGCATTACAAACTCCTTCCACTCCTTCAAGCATTTCACAAAGAATCTCCTTCTCAGTGAGTCTGCACTGACCACTCTATTTAAGATAGTAACCACCAACAGCCCCCTCCCTTTCTTCCAACACTTGCTTTATTATTCTCCACAGCACATAGGACAATCTGACATTTTACGTAATCAATTTTTTTATTTAATTTATTTTCTACTTTTGCTCAGAAAATGTCAATAAAGACGGAGATTCTATTTTGTTCACTGATAAGAATACTGCCTAAAACATAGCAAGTGCGCAATAAATATTTGGAGCATGCATGAATGAAAACTAGAATGAATGAATAACTCCATTCCCCTAAGAACTTGAGTTAAGATACCACAGGGTAACACTGACCAAGGTCTACAAGCAGGTAGAGACCCCAATGAGAGATGGGGAGAATTCACCAGGAGGGAGCAGTAAGTCCAGGCTGGTGATCCAGGATAACACAAGGCCCTAAGGTTTTATGAAAAAGGCCGATTCCACCACCATGTGTGGTAGGTCTGGAAACCTCCCCAAATCATGCCTTCCTGGCACAGGGCCATAACATGAAGACAGTGTCCCACTGTGAACTATGATCATGACCAGAGCCTTCAAAATCAAGCATGGGCAAGACCATAGATAGAATAATACCTGGGTCAACAAGAGTTTGGCCACATAATAAATGCCTGCACATGAGACCATTCAGAACCAGTGTTCAGCAATGTAGGCACCTGTTGTGGGGCTGAAATCAAAACATTGGTGCTTGTGGACTGACAAAGCTTGATAATTTTCTTTCTGCTTGGCCTATGGGAATTTAAATGGCCTTTAAACCAAACAGGCCCTCAAGATTCTGGAACAATTATAAGAGACAGTGAGAATGGAGAACAGGGCATCAGGGATGGACTGTCAAAAGATCAAAAGTAAGCTTCTTGATACTTGAGTGCTACATTTAGAAAATAATATCTAGGTGATTAATTTAGAAAATAAAAGCTATTTGGCCTATTATTTCTATGAAGCTGGTGAAACAGACCACACTGGCTAAAGCAGTAAGTGTTTAATGGAATAGTGATGAGTATCACCTATCTTTTAGACTTACTCTCATAATTTGTTGTAAAGCACCTGGCAGTGTCCAGAACACAGAAGTGCTCAAAAAATGGGGTACTAGTACTATTATAAGTAGTAAAAGACCAAAAAAGTGTTACTTGTATTTGAATGTCCACATGCAAAAATTAAGTCAGTATAATTTTCTCAGTTTACTCCTCACAAGAAAATTAAAAATGTAGACATCTTCCATCTAGGCACTGAGGCTGAGTCACTAGCATTATATAGGGAGAAAGGTTACATCAGCTTCAAGGAAATTAATGTTCATCACTTAATTGCTCTGCCATGCACAATCTATAGGCTTTTATCCCAGTGACTTTTTAACTATACTTCTCTCATTTTGAATTCAATTCTCTCTTTAGTAAAAAGAAAGTAATAGCTACCTCACAAGCATTTTATGAAGAGCCAACGAAATCACGTTTTTCAGCAACATGCAAGTGGAAGGTTTTGTTAACATTATCGTCATTGCTGCCCATTCCCTTCAGAGCACAGACTCGCTTTATGCTTCAAAATCAAATAATCATGGCACCCTTTTCATGGTCCATGAAACAATGTGTCCGGAAGCCTCCGAGGGGACAGGGTAAGCCAGACGTCTGTGCTTCCCTTCTGACTCCGCGGACCCTGTCATGTGCCATACGGGAACAACTGACGTGAATGTTCCATTCATAAGGTCCTGGAAGGATTTGATGTAAAAGACAGTGTGCGATGACATAATGACATTTTTGCTTATTTTATTTTACTTATCCTTGGAATTCCTGGGAGGAATTACCAAATCTGAATTGATTGTACAATGCAAAAGACCATGCTGATGGTGCAACCACCATTTCCACAGAGCATTACTCAGCAGAATATCAACAAAATTGTTATATATTATATACATATATAATTCAGCGGGATGAACATTAAGGCCGTTATAGATAATTCGAAACTCAAATGATCATGAGCCCTTTGGAGATGGGATTTTATAATAGATCTGTATGCATTTTTGTCTGTTTGCTTTTTATTTTATTATTATTATTTTTTAAAGAATTCTTAAAGAGTTTCCTGCTCTTGCCCTCAAAGTAGAGTTGCCAGATTTGACAAATAAAAATACAGGACACACAATTAAATTTGAATTTCAGATAAACAATAATTTTTTAGTGTTTTTGAAGAGTCGATCACTGAATTTTGTTTTTATCCAAAGCAAATATTTCTCTATAGTTGTTTTGGGGAAACAGAAATGACATAATTTAAGGCAGCAGCAAACCTGCATTTTCTATATAGATTTTTTTTTCCTTAAAATATCACACAATTAGAAGGAGCTGAATATTTTTAAATATGAGAGTCATATAATGAGAACTTCACTTTAGGATGAGAGTCCAAGCACATACAACAGATAGGGATTAGCAAAACCAATTAAGATCTTGTTGTTCAGGGAAGGAGAGACATCGGAAACTCAGAGACAGAAATACAAGTAGAAAAGAAGGAAACAGCCTGTGAGAGGTGTTAGAGCAGTGAGTCTGCGTACTCAGGCATTAATTAAATGAGGAGGAAAAGAGAAGATTAAATGTCAAATGTAATTCTAGAGTTCTAAGTCTAGAAGAATATGTCTCACTCAAGGAAAATGGGGAAATCAGGAGAAAAGGCTGATTTGGAAGATAAAGATTATAAAATAACTTTAGGACTTATAGAATTATAAATGTTCTATTAATTAGGCGTATCTAAAGCAAAGTCATCTAAGTCTACATGGGAATTTAGAACGCATTAAAGTCACCTTCCAATAAAAGTAGAAAATAGTTGCACACACACACACGGCTTTTAACATAAAGGAAAAAATTATATTATCTTCCTGGTATGACAAGTCTTAATTATAATTTTACCCATTCAATTAATCTTTCCAAGAAAAGAAAAGCAATCATTAATATTGTTTAATTGGCTTAATCTAACTAATATTTATTAAGCATTGTCTTGAGGTCCTGTACTGTTCCACATGCTGAGGGTACAGAGAGGCAGATCAACAGGGCTCTTGCCCCCACAGAGAATGGTAAGTGACCAAAGACAAGAGTAGATGCATAAATATAGTTCGTCATTCCAGGGGAGATGAGCACTAAAAAGAAAAATAAAGCAGGATGAGTATTAGAGAATATTGGGGTTTCTAGGACTCTATCTCAGGGGATGTTAAGGGAGCTCTCTCTGATGAGGTAACATTTGAACAAGGACCTGGATAAAGTGAAGAAATGAACCTGATAGAAAAGCAGCCCAGACAGAAGCAGCAGCAGCAAAGTCCCTAAGGCCAACAAGTAGAGAATATTCTTTATTATAATTCTTCTTCCCTCTCCACCCTTGCCGTGGCTCCACTCTGGGCAGAGTTTATTTCTCTCACCAAATTTAGGCTTGAGTGTGACTTTTGCTTTTGGCCCAATGGAATGGGAGTGGGTGTAATAAAATCATGTCTGTCCAGAAGTTTCGAATGTTCTTGTGTAGAATGTTCTTGGTCTCTAGTGTTCCTGCCTTCCATCATCAAAAGAACATACCCTGGGTGGTCACCACTCTCAGAGTGAGAGACCCACAGGGTACCTGCAGCCTGAAGCAGAGCTACCCCCACTCAATCCACGAAGCCATGAGTGAGACAAATGTTTTCATTTTAAGGCACTAAGATTTGGGGAGGTGGGAGGATCACACAGCATTATTACAGCAGAAATGTGACTGATATAATAGAAATAAGCTTGAATGTTAGTGGAATTAGAAAATGCTAGAATAGCTAGAAAAGAATTCATGACAGGAAGAGGATACTTAGACACACGTTCAAAGAGGAAAGACGTGAGACTCACGAACCACTCAAAGGAGTTTAAGTTTGAAAGTTCTTATAAATGTGATAGGTAGGATTGTAAGGTTATATTTTTTTAAAGATCCTTCTGGATGCTATGTGCAAAACAGAATTACAGAATACAAGAATGTGAAGGGCTACCATTAAGAAGAGATGTTTTGTGTAGTCTAGGCAAGAGATGATGGTGAGCAGACCTGGAGTGTGGCAGTGGAGAAGGCGAGATTCCATTTGACATGTATTTGAAGGTTGAGCTGGCAGGAATTGCTGGTGTTTGGATGGTGAGGTTGCAGATTGAGAGACATGGAGGACGATTACCTAGAGTTGGGCTTGAACAACTCCCTAGAGTATTTCCAGCACTGTTACTTTCTCTGAAACAAAACATAAGATCTACTCCTCACATATTGAAATCGTATAAATAACACATGAATTTTAAATCAAAATATTCTTTGCTTTAGGACAAAATAAATTGAGATCTTATAGTAAATATTGAAGATTTCAAGGAACATGTTACATAAGAAGTGGCACTGTTCATACAGGTAGTACACACGCAGATTTGTCTAGCTATATTTACACACACAGACACACACACACGATTTGAACCATGATTTATAGCTACCTTGAAGTGTACAGACACTCTGAGTTCTGTGTTGAGTTGCTAGTGATTAGTTTGAATTAGAATGTTAATAGCAGAAACTGAAACGAAGGGACAGTGGGAAAGACATTACCTAGAATTCGCTGATGTAGTCAGATGAGTAAGATGTTAAGCACGGCTTTACGGGTTTTAGTAAGGATGGCTGAAAAAGATGCACTGTAAGGAAAAGAGAGGGAAGCCAATGTGGGGAGGTAGGTAATGTTGGGGTTTAGAAGTGTCATGTTCAAGATGACAGCATAATATTCTGTGGAAATGAGCCGTGGTTCCTAGAGATAAAGGACTGGAATAATAATAGTGTCACCAGCTAACAGTTTCTGAGCATTTACTAGTTGCTTGGCAATATGTAAGCTCTTTACATGTATTATCTTATTTGACTCACATAAAACCCTGAAAAACCAGATCTCAGTAAGGAAACTCTGGCTGGGAGAGTTACACTTCACAACTGGCAGAGCTAGGCTGATGGAGGCAGCCAACTTAATTCCAGAGCAGATACTGTTACGGAGGCCAGAGGGAGGGACAGGTATAGGGAGCTTTATGAATTAAGTATGCGACTGGCCTCTCCTTTAGTCACACTGAGACTGGTTTT
>NW_011888837.1:3343993-3346759 GCF_000151845.1 Pteropus vampyrus
AAAGGACTAGAAAAGGCTGAAGGCACTGTCAATCCAAAGAGTCAAATAGAAATTGCATGTCTTGGAATTGTCGATAACTATTTGTAAAAATGACTGTCATTCTTCTGATAAAGTAACAATTTAATACTTTTTAAAGCACTAATAAAATAAACAAAGGGAAGAATTCCTTTAACTCATGGGAAAATATAAGATAGTCATACATCTTGAAGAAAAGGGTGGAGAAGAACCTCTGGTAGGTAAAGATCATGACAAGGATTTCTACTTTACCTTTTACACAGGATCTGAATAATACAGGGATTGCCTAACGTTTATTGTAATGGGCCAGTTAGTAAATATTTTAGGCCTTGCAACCAAGAGGCAAAATTAAGTACATTATATCGATACTCATACGACCATTTAGAATATAATTATTTAAAGTTTTAAAAAAATTCTTAGCTCCCAGATCACATTGTTGCAGAAATATCAGACCAGCGAGAAACCAAGCACCACTCACAGAGTTGGAGAACTCAGATTTAGTACGTCAGGGGTCCCAGAAGAGCTAGTGCTCTGAAGATCTGGGCCGGAGCTCAGATGCAACCATGCTTTCATAGGGCTTATCCACGCAGTAACAATTGGCATGGACCAATTGGTTAATTTGTCCTCAAGTGGTTACAGACTGCGGGAGTTGCTATAGGTTACAGGCAGTCACAGAGCACGAGATTTTCAGACAGGAACACAGGCAACACATCTGTTATCTAGACAGAACAAGCAAAAGGGAGGATGAGTCTTTAGTTAATTTTGAGGTTACCCTGCCGTTCGGCTTAAGCAGCAAGCATATCTTCAGAAGTAGAATAAATTGCTGATTATAAGGTTAGCCTTTTGAGTGGAAAATTGCTCTTCAACATAAACACAGGTGACAATTCGAATTAGCTCTTCGGGTTGTAGCTTGCCAACCCTTGTATAAGCATGCAGGCAGCAGACCTTCAAAGTCTACTGTTTAAGCTTAATCTTGGTTTTCTTCAAACTCATAATTAAATATTTTTAGAGATAATAGCAGCCACCTAGTTTGGTTTTTCCATTCCCCATAACAAAATGGCCCATGGCTATGAAGCAACTTGCTCATGCTCTTTTAATTCTGGTCTGTAGTAGAATCCAAACAATAACCCTGTTCTTTCAACTCCTAATTCAGAAGCTTTTCCGCTACAGCAAGGTACATCTTACAGATTCCTTATTTTCAATAACCAAAACCAAATCACTTAAGTTTAAATATACATGCATCTCTACCTAAGCTGTGCCTCATCACATAGTTGGTCTCAATTCTAAGACTGATGGGAATGACATAGCAAACTTGAGCAAAGAAATGTGACAGCTATGGGGAGGAGGTTGTTCCGTTTTGAAGGGCACTTTGCTAAGTCTCCAAGACATTGAGTGCTACAGCCCAGGCAACAATACCATGAACAATGACAACAATTAATATTTTTGAACATTTACTCTGAGCCTAGCCCTTTTCTTAGATTTTATAAGCATTTGTTTATTAAAGATTCCAACAAGGGAAGTAAAAACTTCTTTGTAGGTTTGTTGTTGTTGACTTTTTTTTTTTTTTGCACATCATCAGGAGACACATACAGGCTGAACATGTTAATACATACTGCATGACCCAGTTCGTTTGTTATTATTGAAGCTGGTTTTTAAAGCTCATAATTTATGACTCTGACATGCCACTGTAAATTAAAACAGGGTGGGTGTTCAATACAGCTCACAGAAATGACGTCCCACCCATGAAGCACAAATTCTCAAAGGTGGAAAGCAGCCAGCATAACGTGTAAAACTTTATGTATGATAACTTCTTGTGTTCCTTGGCATTCGACACATTTTTTCACAACACAGACACCTCCCCCACCCTCTTTAGTGGGTGATTCACCCCCATCTGTTGTGCATTTTCACAGCATTTCATCAAGATCCCGTACCTGGTACCAGGGATGCTTACAGTGAGACCACCATGGAAACAGAAAACATTGCTAAACTGATTTTGAAAATTAGAGCCTGATAATTGCCAGAAAGCAGAAGAACTGAAAAAGCTTATTTTAAACAATGAATATAGGAAAGGCCAATTTAAAGTGTCTAAAGAAACAGACAAATATTCTAATGACAATAAAAGAAGCACACAAGTTCCTTATGTCACAGACCTAAATGCCTCTCCAGTCTTAGCCTTCAGTCAATTCAAACTACTTTCTATTCTCCTTACGTCCCTTATGATTTCCAGCCTTTGTCCCTTAACTCAAGCTACACTCAGTACCTAAAACTCCCTTCCCCTGTCCTGATATCTGTCAGTGGTTCTCATTTTTTTTTCTATACAGAGACAACTAACTTCAACTCACTCCTTGTGGATAACGATGGATCACATTAGCAGTGTGAAGCAATAGAGGCAAAGAACCACGAGCCATTTGAAAAAGTATCTCAGATTAAGAGAAGGGGCATGCAAGCTCCCAGCTGAGACTCATTAGTCTATGTCATGGGTTCTCAATGCCAGCTCTACAACAAGATAAGTTGGAAAGTGTTTTTTAGAAATCTGATGCCCAGACCCAACACTAGATCAACTGCACCAGAATCTCTGGAGCACTGTTAAGTTTTAAAAGCTCCAGTTTTGAGAACTATTGGCCTAAATTCTAAATTCTACCCCATCCCTGCCCCCTGCCCCCCTAACAACTTTCTTAAATCTCTGGTGGAACATCAATGAATACTGCTCTGAAGCCCTCGGGCAGAAGTGTTTCAGAATTCAGAATTTTG
>NW_011888837.1:3347642-3359797 GCF_000151845.1 Pteropus vampyrus
GTGTATATGTGTGTGTGTGTGTGTGTGTGTGTGTGTGTGTGTGTATGATGTACTTTTCTTTCAATCAGTACTTCTCGGTTAGGTTGAGGAAATGGACCCATAGCCGAAGAGTCTGAAAGAAGTTTCTCAGCTTATTCTCCTCTCTCGCTCTGGTCCCAACACCAGTGAAGACAACTTCTCTAAATCTGCTTCAATGTGCCAATTTATTACATACCAATTTATTACACCTCATCAATTTTTTGAGCTGTAACTTGACTCTTTTGTTATGGATTAGTTTTTACATATTTATGCCTATCTTCCTAACTGGATTATAAACTAGAAAACAGAGATTATTTTTTTATAATTCCTTACATTTTCCCACAATACCTACTACTATGCTTTACATAATTCAGATTTTCAGTAATTTGATTTTGTTTTGCACCCAAACCATGTACCTCCACTGACGCTGACAAAACTGGAAACAATATAAATCGAAGAAAGTAAGAAACAAATGAATGATTGCTTTTTCCTGGTTTAAAATTATAAATGTTCACCCTTGACCTAAAAAGTGGAACAGGAAATGTAAACCGAAAGGTAAACAGGAGTACTATCAATCACTGAGCAAAAGAGAAGGCTAACAGGCTGGTGGATGAGTTTTTCAAATGCTCATTCTGAATCCAGGTGGCCTATGTTATTCAGTGATTTCAAAAGTAACTGCATAAACAACCTCAAACAATGAAGGAGAAACTTTAAGTCGCTAACAGAAAGGCTTAGACTAGCTATTAACAGATAGAGAAAGCCACAGTCAGTTCAGCAAAGCAGAAATGTAAATACATCCTGATATCAATGAAATGACAGTTCAAAAGAGTTGGCACAAGCAAGCTGAGCCTCCATTCTTTTTTCTAGATCACATGAAAGCACCTGGCACAGTGAGAAACATGTTGGGTGTGCTCTGTGATGTTTGGGTATCAGCACATAAAAAATTTAGATCATGGCACAACATGAGTAACAGAATCTCTGGAGAAAGGCCTAGAAGAGGTTAAGGAATCAGAGCCTAATGAGACCACTAGAAAAAAATTTTATATATATATATATATAATATACAATTGTATATAGTCCATGTTTACACCCCTCCCCCCAACACACACACGGATTGGTTACAATAGTTTAACCTGGCAGTCAGTATGGAAAGCGGATGTAAGGTGCACAAGAGCAAAAAACAAGCTGAAATCCACAAGCACAAGCTGGATAGACTGAAACTCTTTAGTCTCTGACCTTTGTGCAAAGGTGTCCTACAGAAATCAGAGCCCTTTGTCACAAGTTTAAACACACGTACCTAGCCCAGGAGTCTGAGAAGCCATCAGGTGATGTAGAGAAGTAGGGGATAAAGCAGTTACAGGCCCATCTGCTGCCCAGGGATGTGAATGAGCAGATCAGCAACACAGACTGTGAGCCACAGGATGACTGCTGCTTTCTTAAACCCTCCCCACCCCCACATTTCACACAAGAATCTCTCTTGTGGCACCCCTAAGCAGAAGCGGAAAGGAAAATAAATTCTGGGAAATATAGTTCAGCCTGGTCAAGTTGACATGTTACAAAGTCACCAAAAAGTCTTTAATTTACATTCTTTAAATTGGGGAGTCGGGGTAGGACAAGAAGATATTTTATTTAAAATAATTTTTAAAAAATTTTTTAAACAATCAAATCTAAACCATTAAACTATGTCACACCAGCAAGAAATCAATAATTTATTTTTAAAGCTGTCATGATACATAATATTCAAGCCAATGTTTTAGATAAACAATCAAAAAACAGAAAAGATATAAAAGCTAGATATTTGAAACCATCTGAAGGATCAAGTGAATTTCCTCAATCAAGGGGTTAGTATAATAATGGCACACCCTTTACAATTTTCTATATTCTTACATACTCAAAAATGGGATTCTGTGCATCTTCCACTGATGCAAAAGTTCTAAAGTTTAATGAGTGACATAACATCTCTTTTCCTTTAATTCACCACAAAGACTTTGTCTACAGCAAACAGTTCATCGTATTTTCACATGATTTCTTTCTAACTAATTCTGCTTTTTCATGAACTGCCTAAAATAAATGGGAGTGAGAAATAACACTCATCAAAAAAAGAGACCATATGTCTCCACCAGCCATTTTTTTAAATAAAAATCAGCCTTTTTTTGAAACTTGAAACAGAATATTGGCACTTCTAGAAGGTTTCTCTAAGTTGTGACCTTGATAGTGGTGCTGGTATTGTTTTTACGCAGCACAAATGAATATTCAGACTGCATTAAGGTGGGGCAGTAGAAAATATAGGTCCAATAATGACAGGTCATTGTATCTTTAGCAATCATAAGAGTCTTATATATTTGTATAGCACTAGCACATTGGCTGAAGAACTTTGAAAATCCAGTTTCCAAAGCCATGGATCAACACAAGTGTTGGCCTTTACCAAAGTTGTAAATGTTGATCTAATCCTTTAAACTTAAACCCCTCCACCCTATGGCTAATGGCCAATGAAATCAGGCCACAGGCCCTCTGTTTATGAAGCCTCAACCTCGTAACAAGCAATGAAGTTTTAAAATACATTATCTAACTTCACCCACATGGCAAATCGATGAGGTAATTATGATCCCTGTCTTACTAATGAAGAGAGGAGTTGAGTAACTTGACCAAGACCTACCTGATTCCAAAGCACATGTGTAACCACTATCGTATCCTACCTTCATCCAGCTCAATTCATGATCACAGCCTAGGACCTTCTTTGCCTTAATAACAGCCATATTTATGGAGCACTGACTGATAACAGATGTTGGTCTAAATGGTTTATGACATTACAATCATTTAATTCTCATGGTCGTCCAATGAGATAAAGGCTGCTGGTATCAGCATTATATACAAAGGGAAAGTAAACCTCAACGAGGTTCCTTTGGTGAAAAAAGGAGAAAGGACTTGAACACTATAGTGATAAGAGGGGGAAGAATTTGAACCCTGAAGTTGGTTCAAATCCTAATAGTGCCACCTTCTACATTTTTATTTCAAGTTAAAATAAACCACCCGAAGCCCATGAACTCACCCAACGAGCTTCAAGCTACTTTATTTCTGTCCTTGGTCTCATCGCTTTGTATTGCCTCACTCTCTTGGCTTTCTCCACGTTGGCATTCCGCTCTTACCTTTGCCTTATCAAATATGGTTTTTCTTGCTTGACCCATCGCACACTCCAAGAAATTTGACTGTCAGCCTCCAACTGTAAGACATTCCCAATTACCTTGTGCAATGCATTCCACTTTAGAACCCAAGGACCCCAAGCCTGGAAAAGGAATCAGGACATAGGCCAGACCAAACTTCTCTCTGTATTCCTCCCACAGGTGCCCATATGCTGCCCCTTATCATTCTAGGTTCCCACTTGGAAGTGTCACCAAGGCCTGTTCCCACTAATTGGTATTTGCTAGTCGATTTCCTCTGGTTCTCAAAACAAACAGGACAAACAAACAGAGACTCATGGACATAAACAATAGACTAGTGGTTACCAGAGGGTGACCACTAGTGGGGGGGAGGGGAAGGGAGGTAGATGGGGTAAAAGGGGTCAAATATGAGGTGACTGAAAGAAATCTAACTATGAGAGGTGAAATTAAAAATAAATTAATTAATTAAAAGAAATAAAATAATGACTGAAAAAAATTCTTTGCCCATAAAGAATAAAAAAAATAAAATCCAAACTATCCATATGTTTTTAAAAAAAAAAAAAAAATTCCTCTGGATTTCAGTTCAAACAGACTCATCTTTGTTTGCAAAGTCACGCTCCCTGAGAAAGCCAGCCAAAATACCAATGTGGGTTGCTGAACTACTGAGAATTAAAGGGCTAAATCAAAGTTTTCTATAAAATATTTTAATACTGTTAACGTATTGACAAAACACCAAAAGGAGCTTATAAAATAAAATGCACACTAAGATTAAAAAGGATAGCAAAATCATCAAAGATATTCATTATTTGAATCCTCAAAAAAATAAGTAAAATTAGTTCATATACATTTATACTTTATAACAAAACAAAAGAACAAGTTAAATATATTGTTAATTAAATTATTTTACTTACATTTATATTAAACTTATGTTAATTATTTCACGTATATTAAATATATTAAGTGATATTGATTCTCTTAACAAAAACACAATATGTGTCAAGTTAAAACCCATTAATTTTATATATATTTTTTTTTTGTACAAATAGTATTTGGAGTCTTTTATATATTATTTAGTATTAGAAGTGCTGTTGCCATGTCTGAGCATATATCAGGCCTAGCTTTAAGTCTAGTTCTTTATTTTTGTTTCCATTAAAACATCTTATGAAAATCTTGCTTTACCTGTGTATATTGTAGCAAAGATAAGAACATAAAACAGGCCTCCCAATGTTCAGATAGTCTTGCATTTGACCATTCAAAAAGTCTACATTTCATCTTGTAAAGCATGCTTTTCAATTTTTAAAAAAGCAGAAGCTACAATTGTTTACCTTTTCTTTGAAAGATTTGACTTATTTATTTAAATCAGTTGAATGCTCTTTTTTTTAAAACTTCTCTTTCAGGCACAGATTCATAAGAAATACATTTGTGTAGTATGAGTGTTTAACAATAAATAAACAAGATGATTTCACAAAATGTATTATTGTAAGTTCCTACATGTGACTTCTTAAGAGTTTTGACTCACTTTTTTCTTAAGCAGATTATTTCAAAATAACAAGAATAGCTGAGAAAATGTCTTCTATTTATTTATTGTATATATATTGTACATACATTTTAGGAAGAAAACATATTTCCAAAACCTTCTTTCCTCCAACTCACCCCTCTTAGCAGAGCAATTCATAATATTTCAAAGAACACTAGAATTCTTAAGTGGTATGAACAGTCTGGGAAATTCTAGGCTACAATATTATTCCTCGATAGTAACATATGTGCTTTCAAACTCCTGGAACAGTTGCCTTAACCCAAAGGCCTGAAAGATTTCTGACTGGAATGCCAGTAACCAAAGTGTATCAGGGACTACACAGCTTTTGGTGTTAATCCAACCGAAACAATTTCCATCCTTGGGGCTTGGCTGTCAGGAGTTTGAAGTGAAGTCATGAATAGAGTTATGGCCAATTGTAAAAGGGGAAAATTCTGAGCTTGAGTCAGATAGTCCAAGGTTCAAATTCCTGTCACCTTTGACAAGATATGTTCCCTCTCTGCTCCTGATTGTCTGTAGGGCATGCATAATAACATCTTTGTATATTTTTAATAAATAATTTGGGTACCTGCTACACACCAAGCTCTGTTCTAGGTAATAATGATATAGCTTAGAGAAAAAAATAGATGAAGTCTCTCAGGAGGCTTATAACCTAGTGATGAGAAGATCAATAATCAATAAGGAAATACATTAATTAAAAAGTTGCTGCAGTTCAAGCTATGTAGTATAAGAATAATAAAACCAGTTAATGGACTAGAGTCATGCTATCAAATATGGTAACCACTAGCCCCATGTGGCCCTTTAGGTTGAAATGGATTAAAATTAAATAAAACAAAAATTTAGTTTCTCAGTTGCTGCAGACACATTTGAAGTCTTCCATAGCCAGATATGATTAGGGCTACTGTACTGGACAGCTCAAATATAGAACTTCATCATCACAGAAAGTTCTACTGAATAGCACTTTTTACTAGAGTAACAAGGAGAAGTTGGCACGAGGGACTACCTTAGATGATATTAATATACATGAACAACTGTGCAATGAGAAAAATGAACTGTTTAATAGGCACTCGATAAATTGGAACTATTATTATGTTAACATATCTTATGAGTCTATATTCTTTATTTTTCTTCACTTTATCCTTTAACCTATAAAGCCTGGGAACAGACTCATTTAGATGCAGTTTTTTTGTTTGTTTTTTTAATTTCTAAATCATGGACTACTAATATCTGAAATTCTAGTTTAATAATTTAGGCTCTACACACTTAAGTAAAAGACTTTTTTTTTCAGCATAGGTTCCTAGATCAAAAAAAAAAAAGAAGAAAGAATTTTTCCTAAAATTTTGATAAATGATAAACCTCAGAAAGTAGCCAAATGCATTAAGCAGAAAAGATAGTGGGAACAATTTCTTAAAGGTTAAATTTTTATTTGAAGTCAGAGCATTTGAGACTTAAGGAAGGTCTAACTTTGAAAAGCAAATTCTTCTGTTCTTGATTTTCTGTAACTCTGGCACTGGTATATTCCGCCCACCATATCTTAAAGATCTTTATAACATAATTTGACCTTGTGTTATATTCCCTAAAGGATATATGTAAAGTGAATCATATCTCCTAGTGAATGTTATTTTGACAATGTTTTACTTAGATAAAAGAAAATAGCATCGGTGCATTAAACAACCATTGAGTGTTTATTGAATTCCTCAAACATGACCAGCATAAGAACTATTCAATAACTAAAAAAAATTTAATATTCATTAACCATAGTCTGCTGTGTACATTCACTTTGAAAATCTGGTAAAGTAATAGTCAGATGAAGAATTAAGTCTTTGCACATTTATTTAAGAAACACACCCAGGTTAAAGTATACCAGTCAGGTTTCATTTCTATTTCTTTAAAAATGACTAAGCAGCAACACTAGCTATGCCCCGGCCAGGAACTTCGCAGAATTAATGCAGGGAAAGAGCTATAATGAGATATATTTCCAGCTAGAGCTGGAGAATAAATTGAATTCCTATGTCAATCTAACAGCCATGGTGTTAATACCTTTAAGTGTGAAAATCATAAACTACTCCCGTAACAGCCATCAAATTTTGTTGACTAAATAGCTAAATGAAAAAAAAAAAAAGTTATCCATCTCATTAAGAGAACTGAAAAGTGTTCATTGAGCCAGCCGAGAACTTGAAAAGGATTTTCTTCTTTTTGGAGTTGCCACCTGGTACTCTTAGGGTAGACAAAAGTGACATGTTACTTTGTATGTAGAAATCATGTCCAAATTTATTAAGCAAACAAATGTGAAATGTAAAGTTCCACAAGAGGAACACCTAGGTAGGTTTGGCTAGCCACACAGCTGCTCTCAGGACCCAAGAGTGGCTGCTCCTGGCTCCATTTAAGAAAATCCGTGAGATCCCTTCAAACTCCTTTTTCTGGGCTAATCACCCAGTGAAGTAAGCAAAGTAGTCTATTTATGCCTTTTCATTGTACAAAGAAAAATCTCAAAGCTATGTCTTAAAAATGTTTTTAGAAATGGATTGTATCCAATTATAAAATAAGAGCTCTGGTTATTGCACACACACAATTTACAGTGAAAAGACTTGCATTTTCTTCAACATTGCCGGCAAATTCTCAAACAATTCTCAAAAACAAAATATAAGCCCTAGAATGAATTAATGAATCTTTAGGGTCATGCAAGAAATAATATGCTTTTTGTCTCAGCCACAAGACCTGTAGCAAACTTGAAAGGCAGCTGCATGCTGGAGCTGCCTGGATTATTCTTGATCTCAACAGTGAAGCTATTGTTCACAACCTTTTACATCAATGTTCTATAGAAGCATGTTTACTTGACAAAGTTTCAGGAGAGAAATCTTAAAGAACTTGTTACTTTGAAAAAAGTTGGTGCAGATACTGTACTACACAGGTAACCACATAAATAGAATATTTACTATGTTTTTTTTTCTTTCTGGTTCCAAAATTATTACATGTTCATGCATTCAAAAGGAGAAAATGTATGGAAAACTAAAACCAAAATCATGAGGTTTTACTTGTTTTTTTTAATTGATTTCTTTCACTTTGTAATATATCAAATATTTTCCCATGTCATTAAATGTTCCTCTAAAGTATGAGTACACAGTCTAATAGGATGGTCTAATTTTAACAATCTCTATTTTTAAACATTTGGGTTAGTTCCAAATTTGCTATTATAAATTAGACTTTAAGGAACATGCTTATATATAAATCTGTCTGCACGCATTTCTTTGAGATACATTTTTAAAAGTTGTAGTGCTAAGTCAAAATATTTTAAGTATTTTTAAAGACTTTGATATGCATAGTCAAATTTAAACAGCCAATCTGATTTAGGTACAACAGAAAATGAAAAGAGATAATTCCATGGAGTATTTACTGGCAAGAGCTTAGCACAAAATGGCCACGCCTTTGCTTTGACAGAATTCTCCATTGCAAGGGCAATCGGTTGATCTTCATGACCACCAGATGTCAGTCTAAAACAGAGCAAACTGAACTAGACATCGATGGGGAAAGGGAAATCCACTCTTAGCCTCATATGCTCTGCTACTCTGTGTTTTCCTTAGGTTACAAAGGAGGTCGGGCCTTATTAAATACACACACACACACACACACACACACACACACACACACACAAATGAATATTATCATTAGATCAAACACAAGGACATTGGAGGATCAGGTGTCTCTCAATGAACCTCAGGTTTAGGGCCACTAATCTGTTTTGCTTTATATTTTCCTAAAAGCTTCACACACTAGCCTCACGGATGAATCTTTTCAATATTAAAGGTATTGGTTTCCCCAAATATTTTATACCAAGGCACGTACTTATTCAACAAGCTCGCAATGAGGCAAAATCTCCTGGGATAAAATGAAATGCTTTAATTCGCTGTCTCGAGTTTTTCTATTTAGTAGCTAAACAAGAAAGAGTGACCACTGTGAGATGCCCCTCCACATGACTGTGGAGAGTCACCATTATTTCTTCTGACGTTGTAGATGCTTCCTTGCTTTCTTTTCCTATCTCTGAGGAAAGAATGCTCCAAACTCTAATGCATTTGGAGTTGCCAAAGATATGGTTGGTACACGTAGAAACTTTGCTATAGCTAACACAGTGATACCATAGCCGGCAGTAGCCAAATATAGTTGGAGATTCTAGTCATTGCACTAGTGTAGCTACCTGAACAAAAGATGCAGAAAAAGGAAAACACACAAGTGCCTCACACTTGTGTCAATATTATAAAAATGAACTGAGGCTTTAGTCTAAAATATGCTAAGAAAATTAAAAGAATTTATTATCGATATTGGTACTTTTATCATAAAAACATCAAAAATATGCACAAAGAATGGATGGCCCACTATTTGAGGACAAAGATACTAAAATCTATTGAGTAATAAACCCTTCATATAAGCAAAAGATGTGTTAAAAAATAGGGATAAAGGAAAAGTTCTAAATCTATATTTAAGTAATTAAATTGTACATAATGAGAAATGCATTAAGCCTGAGTATTTTAGTTAACAATCGGGTAATGCAGCTGGCAGAAAAAAATAAGTGAATCTTCCCTTAGCTTACATTTATAGAAATGCAGTGAGTATCCTGTTAAAGGAAACTTCTACCTCACTAATCAGAATACATGTGGAGTGTTATGCTCAGTTCAGAAGGGAGATGAAAAACTAGACTCCATTCACAGGGTAAAGAACAGAATCATAGAGTCTCAAAACCATATTCTTTCAATGAAGTACAAAAGTTTTCCTGAAGAGAAGACTGAGGTAACAATGAGATAGCTCTCTTTGAATGTTGAATGTTTGTCATATTAAAAAGGCAATGGAATTTATCACATCATGTTCACAGAAACTAGAATCAATGCCAAAGTCATAGGGAAATTGATTTGGAGACAAAGTCAGAGCTCACAGATCTACAGTCCGTGCTCTACATATAGTTTTGGTTGAAAAAAAATGAGGTTTGGCCACATAGTGTCACTCGATTCACCTTTATCGTTGCACAAAGATGCCAACAATGCAACAAGTCCTGCATCCACGGTTTGAACAGCCCGAGAGGGGCATCATGATGACAGTTCCTCAAAGAGGTGCCTCCAGTTTGCCAAGCTGCACATTCCCACAGGGAGAACTTGTTTCTAATCCCCACAAAGACACACTGTGTCAAGGTCATGTTCAAAAATTACCATGAGATCTGACCAAAAATGGAAGGGCTGCGTGACATGCAATGAGATCATGAGAGTCTTTAACAGCCTGAACAATCATTTTGGCAAGAATATTTTACAATGGATTTCTAAATGAGAAGGAAGCTAATTCTTGAATGTCCTTCCAACTCCAAGAGTCTACAATTCCTTAAAAACAGAACAGAAGTGAACCAAGCATTGCACGTTTAAGTCATCACATCCAAGGGAAGAGTTTTATGATGAAGTTTTATAGAAACAACTGTTGTGAGAGTACTATTAATTCAATGGCTTAGGTAAAGAAACCAGATCCTTAAATTTCTAAAGCAGAACTAAAGCCTAAGTCAGTAGACTTCTAAGGATGAAGAAGAGAATAGAGGATTCATGCAGCTTTCATGAATGAGGAAGGAAGGACCATGCTGAGGTCAAGTAGAATCAGGTTTTAAGAGTTAAAAAGGAAACAGGACACCAAGCCATATCCACAACGTGACTTTTTAGAATAGTGAGAAAAGCTCTATGTATAAAAAGGCACTTCTGGGATGCCTGAATTTTAATAATTGAAGCTTTTAAAAAGAAGACCACACTCTTTGTCCTGAAACATTCTTTTTTCACTTTTTTTCTTGTCATGATTGTGCACTTTCCTGGTTTTCATCTCTTTCCTAGATTCCTATTTTACTGGTCATTCCTTAACACTGGTTGCATCTTGTGCATATGGTTCTTCCTCCTCCCCAAGCAATCCCTGGTGAACCAAACTGCTCCCAGTGTTACTACCCTTTGAATGGCAGTAACTTCCCAATGTAAATCTCTAGACTACACTGATATAAACAAATGCCTGATGGACATCTCCACTGTGACATCCCCTGGGCCCTGTCAAATTCAGCATACCCCTTCAGGAAAGCACATTGTTCTCCAGCCATGCTCCTCTGTATCTTATCCTCCCCATTTTTATCCTGCTGCCTCTGCACTGTCTCAAGCCTCATTGCTTCCAGACTGGACTACAGCAACAGCATTCTGTCTGTGGTGGTTTTTATATGTGCCCACAAATTCTTCCCACTTCTTTCTCCAAAATATAAAACCCAATTACACTGCCTTTGACTGGATTTGGTGACTCATATATAATAAATAGAAAACAGTGGAAGGGACAGTTGTGACCAGGTCATTCGAGCATCATTACTCTTTAGTCATTAGTAATGATATCTCTTAGATCTCTCATTCTAGAGGAAGTCAGTTGTTATGTCATAAAAACCCTCAAGCTGATTCTGTGGATTGATCCAAGAGACATGAAACTGAAGCCTCTTACCAATAGTTGGTAAGGACCTGAGGTCTCCTGACAGAGACCACACATGTCTTCTTGGAAGTGGTTCCTCCAGCCTCAGTTAAGGTCTTAGGTGACCACAGACTCAGTCACATTTTGACTGCAATCTTACGAAAGACTCTGAACTAGACCTACTTAACTAAGCTCATCATGAATTTCTGACCCACAGAAGCTATAAGATAATAAATGTTTATTGTTTTAAGTCACTGCATTTGAGGAGTAGTTTTCCAGGATGTAATAGAAAACTAATACATGATTTACTTCCTTAACACAGCTCAAATTCATTCACTTTTCTCTACGTCCACAGACAACCCTCTGGTCAAACCATAATCACCATCAAGCAGCAGTAAGCCCTTGGCTGGTTTGCCACGTTCACTTTTACCCCCTCTGTTTAATCCACTAAATCCTGGGTGATCATTTTAAAGCATAAATCTGATTCAACCCATTCCTTACTTACACTGAAAGTGGCTCCCACTCCTCTTAATATACTCTTGAAATATTTAACCATGTCCTATCCCTTCATCTCCAGCCTCCTCAGCTACCGCTCTCCAACCACAGAAGATACCAGAAGTCCCCTACCTCATGGCTTTGTTATTTTGCTAGGGCAGCTATAACAAAATACCAAAGACAGGATGACCTAAGCAACAGAATTTTATTTTCTCACAGTTGCAAAGACTAGAATTCCAAGAATTCCAAGGTGTCGACAAGATTGGCTTCTTGTGGCTTCTCTCCTTGGCTTGCAGATAGTCGTCTTCTTAGTGTGTCCTCACAGGGTCTTTTCTCTGTATATTCGTACTCCTAGTGTCTCTCTAAATGTCCGAATTGCCTCTTCTCATAAAGACACCAGTCATATTAGATTAGGACTCACCCTAACAGCTTTGTTTTAACTTAATTATCTCTCTAAATACCTTATCTCCAAATACAGTCACATTCTGAGGTAC
>NW_011888837.1:3359972-3370656 GCF_000151845.1 Pteropus vampyrus
TAAGGATGCAGAGCATTTGGTGAGGGGAGAGGTTGGCTGGGGTAAGACACCAACAGAAAGAGAAATAGAGATTAATAGATGTCACGTAAATACTGCCTACCTCACAAGTTTGCTAAAAAGAATTTATTCAAACATGGATAGTTTCTGCCTTCTACTGCAGAAAGGGGTTGAAGAAAGAATGTCACACAGTCTCATGGGCAAATAAAACTTTAGAACATAAAACATGCAGGGAAGCAGCTTCCCCCACCAAGACGGGATTACAGCATAGAGGTCAGCATGTTAGCTATTTGGCCATAAGCCTGAGAAATGAAGCAAAAAAAATGCCATACAAAATATAAAAATACATACTCCTATGGCCAGTATCAAAGTCAAAGTATCAAAATTTGATGAAGTGTATCTGCAATAAATGAGTTAGGAAGATAAAAGGAAAAATTTTGCACACTTCCAAAAAAAGAATCTAAATGTAATTGGATTTTAACTAATTTTGATACATGCATGCATGCACAAATGTAGTTATTGTTTCAGGGGTATTTTACCTCTTTTAAACTATTGGTATTCTGAAAAGAAAACAAATCAATAGTGCCTACCTACTCAGGCATAAACACAAACTATGCCCTTTTATTTATTAATCTTGCATTACAAACAATATTCAGCTAATGAAAATAAATGCATATAATTATTCTCACTAGTAGCAAAGAGTAAAAAGTTTGTCAGTGTAATCTCCCAGTCTTCATTTATTCCAAGCTTTCTATGAATGCCCTCCAATATACTGTCAGACTTTTGAAGCATACAAGTTGTAGTAGTGCAGACCTGAATTTGATACTTTCTAATGGCTTTCAATTATACTTTCTATAAAAAGTTGCTACTTCATAGACTTTCGTTGGAAGTACTTGAAAAACTTCCACCTTGTTCACAGCAGAGATAGGCAGCCATCCATTCTGCCTTTGGGTTAAATCCAGGACTGAGAACACGGCTGCCACTTACTCACTTCTGGGTATTTTCTTACAATTGCTTCTACCTTCATATTTTTCTGGTGTGAAATCTAATGGAGTGTATCAGTTATTTTTAGGAGTATCAAAGACATCGTAAGAGTTTGGAGGTTAGAGTAAAATGGGATTTAGAATTCTAGAAGTGGATCAATTGCACAAAATGATAAGATCACAGGTGTGCCCACGGATATAGATTTTTGCAGTCTAGATGATAATTATTGATGTAAAGGATATCAGGAAACTTTGAAGATAAGCTAGTAGATTATTAAAAACCATTGACCCTGAAGTCATCCATGATTATGAATTGAAGAGATAACACGGAAAGAGCGAGGCCACAAGAAAGAGTGAATGAGCAGACTTGCATGACACCAAGGAAGGTGATAAAATCTGAGGGTAGGAGTGTCAAAGGAGGGAAGGATTTTGCTTGAATGATTAAAAGTAATGGTTTAGAAGGACTTATGATAGTCTGATAATTGATGGAATTCCAATACCATCTCCAGGCTTCATGGTAGATGAATCATGGTAAATAGAGTTCATTTAATTTCAAAAAAGTTACAACTAAAACAATGACTTTGAACTTGGATTACACATACATCTCAAAATATTATCACTTGAATTATTCAAATAATTAATGCCAAATAAAATTAGGAACTTATTTGAGTTAAGTGAGATTCAAATTTGGAAAGAATTTTATAGCTATAGTTCAATCTCATATCAATGCGAGTGCACTCATCCTTGAGTTTTTAATCTTAAGTTGAAGGTATATACTTGGCCTGAGTTTTCTTTGATTGCATGACCATATGTGAAAGAATAAAGTGAGAGGAAGAATGGTTGATAACACATTGTTCCAAATATGTTGATTCCACAGATTATTTTTAAATATACTCAATTTAAACTCTCATTTTTTCCTTCAAATTCCAGTACAAGGGGGCCTCTTTCCAAATAAAGAGCTCTTGTATCTATCTATACCCACACAGTGACAACACACGGCATACAGAATGTCTCAGAAAATAGGTTAGAATAACAGAGAGCTAACATTTCACAATTTGCAAAAGATATTAATAAATATATATTTACTACTCATCATTTCACTCCTTAATTTTTTTTTTTTAATACTACCATTGTCCTTCAGGAGAAAAAGAAAGAAAAAAATTACACCTCCAAAGTGAGGCATAATTTCTTTATGTGGTCCCTGGCCTTTTAGAAATCTTCCAGACCCAGAGCTATAAAGGGAATAATAGTCTCTTTGCACTGGAAACAGCTATTGACTTATAACTAAATCTTACTGAACAAAGTACATTACTTTCTTTTCCCCCTTCTCCATCTTGTATGAGAAACAAGAGAAGAAAAAAACTTAAAAGCAAAATGATCTGAAAAGTGCTCACTGCTGGGAGGAGAAACCTCTCTGGATTTGGCAGTTTGTCACCCTGACATTTATTGCCTGATGAGCACCAGCTCGCTAATTTTTGCAGAGAGCTAGACTGAGTGTGACAGACCTCTCTGACTATTAATTGGAGAGCTCGTAAACACAGGTATTCATGTGGACTGGACTTTTTGAGGAATAAAAAATAAGGTTGTGATTGAGTGAGTACAAATTATGTAGTGAGAAAGAATACCTGAGACTATAAATGCCTCGTTGTTGGGTTTTTTTTTATATTAAATGAGAAACACTCCTGTGAAGGACTCCCAGAAATAAGTTTGGCTCCCCTTGAAGTGTTGAGGGTTAATGTAAGAAGGCAAATAGTTCTGTTAATAGATAAGAATAGGTCTCTGCAAAAGGTATATCTTATTTTTCTGGGGTCAAAAAATTAAATTTTCCTAGAGATGTTATTTTTCAAAAATATATCATTCTCAAATGAAGTAAAGCAGCTGAGATATACAAAATAGTACAACTTTCTTTACTTTTCTATTCCTGAACTTGGCTTACAGAAATACTTAGTGATACTGTTTAAAGACAGCTGAATTCTTGTGGTTTACTACTCAAGCTCTTCTGGTTTATTTCTCTTCAGTTTATTTTTTTCTCTATCCATGACTCCCAGGTGGCATCTGGGTTTAGGGAAGTTTAGGTAGCATCCTAGCACCAGTTGGTAGATAGGTAGGGTGCACTAGGTCTGAGTGCTCTCCTCTTTCCTACTGAGGAAAAACTTATTCTGACACTTGTTAAATGTTAAGAAAGACTGTATTCAACACAACTGAATAGTGATTTGCAGTAGAGAAGAGAATCCAGCAAACACGAGTGGGGATTTATAGCCAAGGACAAGGTGAGGGGGTCCATGGATGGAAAATTGTTAAAAGGAGACTTCAAAGTTAGAGGGATTCTTGTTAAACAGACCTAACAGTATTCTCGCTAATGGTAGGCCAAGGACTTACACATCAAAGGTGTCATGAGTGGGGGGACGAATTGGCAGGGCTCTTTGCTCAGACTGAACTGGGAAGGCCAAAAGCAGGTCAGGACAAAGGTTGAGGCCAAGTCGAAAAGAGGACTCAGAGGAGTCTGACTAAAGTTTGGTCAAGGAGAGTCTTTATCTGTTCTTGCCAACTGCCTCTGAGGCCCAGCTCATCCTGACTGGTCTGGGGCCTCGGTTACTGTCCTCTTAGCATACTCTGTTGAGGCCCTCACCCCACTCCACCTCTCAATTCATATTCATTCTGTCTTGCTAATTCCCCCACTGAGGTCTTTCCTGGTCAGCCACCTCTGTACCTCCTTGGGGCTCAGAGATTCTAAACTGCATTCCCATATCACATTGGGGTGCTCAGAATCCTGTGGTGATGCCTTCGATATCATCTGCCCAGACATCTCTCTCGGCCATTTTTACTCAGATATGTGAAAGTCTGGGGGCCTATCTTCTGGACAAGCATCTTGTTTGGCTACTTTTTGAAAAGCCAGAAGTTGTCTTTTTTTATTCAAAAATCCCATATAATTTACCAAAGGCTTTCACTCATATAGGCTAATAATGAAGGAAGTCATTATTCCGAATTGCCAAGCTTAACCTCAGATCTGAAGAAAACTACTGGGAAAGCCCATATTGTAATTGGAATAGAGAGAAAGAAGTAAGAGGAGAAAGAGAGAGCAAATATTTTCTTCTCTTATGGAATTTTTTTCAATTGACAACTTTATCATCAAGAACAGGCAGACATTCCACATGTATAAGATAGTTTGGAAGAAATCCTACTGACTTCTTTTTAAATGTATGGGTATACAATGTTACTTGATTCTAAACTAGGAAGTCATTTTCTGAACATAATATTCTCTCTATATAATTTCAGTGTATCACGATTTGGTAAGGACTGGCAGAAATCTGGAGTGGAAAAAGTACTTGTTTAGATATCAAGAGGTCTGGGATTTGTCTTAGTCCTGTCACTAATAAGCTCTTTCAACCTTGGTTGCTACATCTGCCAAATGATAAAGATCTGAATATGCAAGCTTCTTTTTTATTACGATACTTGATGTCTCTGTTACTGGAAGCCAGGTTGCCAGCTTGAGGCCAAAGAATATGGACATGTCTGGGCCTGACTGGTGGACTGTTGTGGCAGCCAGCCTACTGGCCTTGGCAGGACTACCCAGATGCTTCCTGGGAGAACTCATCTCTAAAGAAGAAGTCAGACTCCAGGAGCCTGATAGGAAACAAAGCCTTAGTTGAGAGAAAAGTGGTTATTTTGAATGCAAACCAGAATCCACTATTCTTATTTATCTCCTAACTCTATGTCTAAGTTCAATGGAGAGCTAATTAATTAATTAATAATAAATTATTAAAAATTGAAAGACTGGATTCACCAAAAAAAAAAAAAACTCTAAAAAATATAAGGCCAAACACAGTGTTATGTGACCTAACGTACTCTACCATAAAAGGACAGAGGACATTACATTGCCAGAGCAGAATCTTGGCATCAATAGGCCTCCAATATTTTTACGCTGGTGCTTAGTGGAGGCACAACTGCACACAGAGAGAGCAGGGTACCCACAGAGCAACAGTTGTACCATGTAGAACGTCCTGACAATACCTAGTAAATGGCTCCCAGCCCTTGGCAGTTCCTGGCATGAGTACAGTGGTTCATAAGCTCTTATATCTCCAAGAATTCCCATTAACCTTTGAAAGGCTTTAACAGAGGCTGGAGGTCCTGAGTAAGCACAAACATTGCTTTTGACTGACTGCACAATGTGCATTTGCCCTTCTTTAAGAAACAGAAATCCTAATTTTTCTTCAGGAAACTACCCCTACCTCGCTCTCAGTCTTCATAGTTTGGATGCAATTCACACATTTCCCAGGTCTGGGGATGGATGCAAGTCCCATGAGAGGTTAATTGGTAAATTCCATCCTTTCGGCCATTGTGAATGTAGTATGGACTGGTTCAAAGTCAAGCCATGAAATAAAAATGCAGGACTTCTTTAAATTTTTGGAAACAAGATATTATTTTTCTACTAAGATTGCAAACAATGAGCAAAATGGAAACCTAAAGCTTCTGGAAATTGATAATAGCAAAAGCTTGCCTAAGAAAAAAAGAAATGTAAAGAAAAATAGAGCCAAGTGTCATAAAAATTATGTGAAACTTGGAGATAAGGCAGAAAATTAGTTAACATATCCTTCCATGAATGAAGGCCTCCCAAGAATTATCTAGAGAAATAAACTTATATTGTCTCGCTCTTCACTATAGATTAAAGATCCAGAAGTAGTAAAGTCCCATGATAACTGGTAGATATTTGCCTGGTGAGATGCAAATAATGTCTGTCCAATGGAACAGATCATCCTAAAGGTTTCAGTTCATTGCTCTCTTGGCTTTTAACCGGTTTATATGTCCATCCAGCAATCTTATTTATGTATGTTTTTATTGAGTTACCTATAAATACCTAGTTTCTCAAATTATTGTTGGACCAGTTTTAATATATCTATGGTTCCCCCATAAATAAACTCTTTGTATTGGGCTCATTTTATATTTACCTATAAGTCATGATTTTACTTTTTTTAAATTATACTTTAACACAAGAGATGAAAAAAAGAAAAGAAGTAGAGAACAAGTCCAAACTACTTCATCTCAGTACCTGGATCCCCCTACTTCTACTTGTGGACTGTACCATCCTTTGAGTTAATATATTCCATATTTTGGCAAGCCAATGTTAGCAGGATTTCTATCTTTTGTATCTAAGATTCTGACACTCAGGTCCAATGTGTGGGGTTTTATTCTACATACCACCAAGCAATTCTCTGACACCAGCTGGGTGGCCTACTATTCAACTCAATTCTGATATTATCTACCCAGAGATAGCATCAGATTCCACAGGTAATGTGCTCAGTCCAATCCTTTGAGTTAATATATTCCATATTTTGGCAAGCCGATGTGAGCTCAAAACACTCAGAAGTATATTACTTACTAGATTGAGATCTTATTATAAAATGATATAACTCAGAAATAGCCAGGTAGAAAAGACATATAGGGCAAGATATGGGGAAAGGGCCCAGAGCTGCCATGCCCTCTCCAAGCTTGCCACTCTCCCCAAAGCTCTATGTGTTCGCCAACCCAGAAGCTGTCCAAATATCATTATTTTGGGTGTTTATAGAGGTTTCATTACATAAATGTGATTGATAGAACTTATTGGCTGCTAGCAATTAATTCAACCTCCTTTCAGGAGGGAAAACTAAAAGTTCCAAACCTCTAATCACATGGCTTTTTCTCCTGGCAACCAGTTCCCATCATTAGGTGCTTTCCTAAAGTCACTTCATTAACATAACAAAGATACCTTTATGGCTCATTACTTAGGAATGACGATGAAGACCAAAACTATATTTCTTATTGTAAATCACAGTATCACAGTAACCATAACAGTGATGATAAATACTGGTGTGTTCCATAACCAGGAAAATGTAGTTTGATAGCAGTTTGAATATATAGCCTGATGAGATCTGAGAAATATATAGGATTACATGTTAAAATAGAATTTTTTACTCTTGATTTAAGTGAGGTCCTCAAAACAATAAATACTATATACTAATACCACAGTGTACCTCCATTAAGGCCAAAAAGGCAATTTCGAAAACCACTTTAGTGATCTTTAGCTGATCGTTAGCTCTAGTTTATAAAAAGAGGTTGGAAAGGTTGAGAAAAATATGGGATTTTGGAATACTGTGCTATATGGAATATTGTGCTATGAGCCTCCATCTCATGGGGCAAAGTAAAAGCTGCCTTCTCCTGACTTCAAGTAAGAACCACTTAGAGCAAGATATGTGAACAGTTATCTGAATCATAGCTGGGAAATGTCAGGGACGTGAGACTGCAGCTGATTACTGCTTTGAGAGAGAAGTGCAGGTATCATGGCTTCATTGGGATGGATCTGTGTTCCCAGAGTTTGTTAGAGTGAGAAAAGCATGAATATTGCCTATAGATTAGATGTGGATATGAAGTTTTCTTAGATCCTGTCTAAGAAGACTACCTGAAGGTCCAAAGGTACCTCAGCAGAATCTAGAAGTTTCCCACTAGATCCTTAGGGGTAAAGGAAAGAGTCATAGCAATCAAATGAAATAGTTGCCTTCCCTTATGCTAACTGGACTTCAGACAGAAGATTCTAGTTAATGGGACCACCTTACTCTTCGGTCTCCCTGCGTCGTTTGGACATATTAAGTCCTGAACTTAGATTGAATTTTGAGACAAAAATGTAACCAGAAAATTCATGAGCCTTGGCTTAAGTTTCATTTAAGTGAATGAGAAAAAGCCACCCCTAAAAACTTTAAAGTAGGCCTGACGGGTTGCACAGAAAGGAAATTAAGTTGTTTTCTCATCAAATGTCATGAGTTCTACCTGGCTAAAGTAATCATTACATACCTATGATTTATGTTACCTTGATTATTAAATAAAGATTTTTCTGTCACTCACTTATTTCTGAAATCAGGACACACCTTGCAATCAATATGTACATTTAACAACATGGGAACAGTATAATCACTTTTACTATCTAAAAAAATTTTGTTAGGTTGATAGTGAGCATTAGAATAAGAGAAAGATAGTAATACAGCAAAAACACTTAAGTCTTTTAGCACTCCATTCCCACCACCATGTCAGAAACTGCATAGATCATATTTTTATAATAAAATCTGACAACCTGACCAAGGAATATTGGCCTTTTCAACTCCTGTTTGTGTGACAACCACATTCCTAAAATCCAACAATTCTATTAGTGGGTACCCAGTCATCAGATGAGGTCACAAACATGCGATTAGCCAAGCTGTCCAACAGAAGGCTCTGGAGAGCCTGGCAGGTTCCCTAAACTCCATTGCTGATTTTGGCATTGCTCTCAGGGAACCCAAATGTCAGCCCTAGCCGAGTGTCCCCAGACTCAGGGAGCAGGGCAGGACAGGACAGCAGAGATTTCTTGGGCTGTAGAATTACTTCATGCAAGAGAATGGAGTGACAGGGACAGATGGCCACAAGGCTACCTGAACAGAACAAATCAGTTTTATTAGATGTTGAGAGCAACAAATAATTTTAAAAATTTATTTCACAGCTATTTAGATTCTTGAAGAAACTCCTTCCAGATGAGGTGACTAGTGATAGCAAAGCAAAGTTGTTTTATGTTCTTTTACTCTGGGTCTGTCCCACCCTCAAGGTGAGCTCTATATCTCTTCCATCCTGTATCGAGCATCTGTAAGAAACCAATGAATCATAGGACCAGGTTGTGCAGTTAATTTTTGGAAAACTAGGTAAAAGAGACAAGTGGAAGAAGAGGTGGGTAGCTGGCATGAAAGAAGTTTCTCATAGGCAATCTCTGCCTCTCCCTGCTCTATCAGGTGAAAAGCACGAGTGTGCTCATCCCGCTCCAGAGGCTGTCTGGTGCCTTGACACCTTTACTTATTTCTACCCATCTGTCCCTTTCAAATCTCTGCCTCAGTACTAGTCATGCACTATGTCTGCCCATTCAATTCAATTTATTTTAAAATATCTGAGCACCTACTGGGCAGTAGACACTCTGTAGACCACTCTGGTGATCTAAAGGTGATTCAGACAGATTCTGCCCTCAAAGAACTTACAGCCTTGTAGGAAAAACAATCATTGATGTAAATATAGTGGAATTAAAGAAATGTCATATGAGAAATACAGAATGCTGTAGAAGTACATAGCTTGTATATTATTGGTACGAGGGAAAACTAGAAAAAAAATGAATTTAATGAGGCATACGAAGGACAGAGGTCTACATTCTGGGGCATATTTCAGGAGAGGCAAAGGGAGAAGTCGAATGTATTTGAAGGAAATGGTATATGGAAGATGCAATGCAAGCAGAGATACATTGTATGCTGAGGCTGGGAAATTAACTGTGGTCTGATTATGGAAGGTATTGAATAACACTGAGAAATTTAGACATTAATAGATCATAATGGGATGTAAAGATGAATATAAGCTTCTTCCTGAGCCTTGGGAAGATAACACCTTGGACACTGTGGATATTGAATCACAAAGGCAAAACTTTTGAGACAGGGAAGAGTTCCACAGCTACTGCCATGTCGGAGGTGAAAAGTAAGGACCTAAACTGGGCCAGCAAGGACAGTAAATAGAAAGTAAATTTGAACGTCATTGAATCAAGGAAATTAAGAGGCCTTGGTAAGTGATGGTGCAACTAATACGACCCATTTCACCAGCTTGGAACACAAATATGGCCATACCGTTTAGGTTGTAGTTAAATGTCCCAAAGGCCCATCTCACCCTTTAGGGGTAAACCTTTCCTTCCTTCCTTGGTAATCTCCAGAAATTCTCAGGGGCTTTCTCATGTCCAAGAGACAACTGCAGTTTACTTCCAAGCTGCTACCAGAATCAGAAATCAGAAATGTCCCCTTAAAGTTGGAACTTGTCACAAACATCTTCAACACACAGTTAGTTCAGAATGCACCACTGAGCCTCCACACTGAAGTCTGGAGCTGGTAGTCAAGAATCCTGTCTCAGGCACTGACAAAAGAGCTGACCTAGGTTTCAGGGGAGCTTCCAGGTGTGAAGGAGAACAGGGTCATTCTTTCTCCCACCATGACAAAACGGGCCTCAGACTCTTGGACAGTATCACTCCACTAAACACCTCCATCACACTGGAAGCCTGGGTTGGGACACGTCCAGTGTCTTTTGCCTCTTAGTACATTGCCACATTTCTCTTCAGTCACACCCAGGGAAAGAGCCAGCTTCTTTCTCTGGTCTGATTGCTTTTCTTTGCTGCTAAATCTTGGTCATAAACCTCCCTTTTATCCTTATAATGATCTGTAACTTTGAATTAAGGCTAAAAAAATTGGCTTCAGTTCATCTTCTGCCAGAATACTCCTGAGATCCTTTCACAAATTTGTTAATCTTCTGCCTGGAAAACATATATATCAACAAGGTTTATATTTTTAACCAAATTTTAGTAGGTTCTTGAACCTTCTCCTAGGCCCATCTGTACACTTTCTTGCAAAATCAAGTTTCAGCAAGAACCCTGCAAAGTCAATTTAACTAGAACTCTCCTACCTCAATATCTGATCAGATTCTTTGTCCTCCACCATCCCCCAGGAGATGTATGATCACTACGGCCTAACTTCAGCAGGAACCTTGTCAGGCTGGTTTAGCCAGACCTCCCCTCCACACACACCCCTGATGTCTCCTCTCACTTGTTTTCCATCCACTGACCTGCACCCTGCTTTGGCTATCAATTTCTATTTATCCATTCTGTATTCAGAGTTCAACCCAATCTCTCT
>NW_011888837.1:3371441-3376670 GCF_000151845.1 Pteropus vampyrus
CATGTCTACTTTATTCAAGCACCAAAGTTACCATAAGACTAATTCCTAACTAGCCTCATCTCTCCAACAGAAGATAGGGCACTCAGTCTTGCTGAGTAGGGTTATAATGATATTAATCTACTGTGGCTCTCTTTCTATACCTCATCAGTGAGGAGACTGAGGAAGGAAATGTGTAAGGATAAGACATGTAGATATCTGTGATTTTGTCAAAGGGAATAAGTCAACTTTTAAGCTTAGATACATACATCTAAGGTGTTAGCTCTCATTCTTTCTGATCCAAAATAGAAAATAACTATTTTTTTTGCACACTCAAATGATAGAGCAAGAAAATTTATGACACCATTTATGTTTGATAGGAAAAAAAATATCGAGCTCCACTTAACCAAAAGTTCTGCCACAACTATATATTCCTTATTTTAAATTTGTTTTTTTGTTAGTTCGTTTTCCTTAGCAGAGAATGGTTCCTAGGAGAGTCATTAACTGAGATGGGAAATATAAAAGAAAGAGCAAATGTGGGAGAGGGAAAGACCATGAGTTATGCTGAAACAGATTCATTTTTGTCACAGTTTTGTTTCTGTAGTTCATACGAGAGGTTAGAGCTAAAAAAGCAGATTAGTAAAACTATCTACAAATAAATTATTGTTGAAGCTATGAAACTGAATGAGATTGGCCTCAAAGAGAGAATAGAAAGAAAAGATAACTTTGTGGAACAATTTTATTTAAGGAACAAATGGCAAAAGATGAGTAAGAAAGAATAAAAAACGGTAGTAAGGTGAAGACCACGGAGCTATAGAAACCAGTGGAGAAGATAGTTCTAAGAGAGAAGATCACATTGAAACTCTTCTTATAGTTCATTTCCTATCTATTTAGGACAGAGAATATGAAATCAGGTCATTTGTTGTAACTGAGGGATATAGTGTTCTTATTGGCATCTAGGGGGAAAAGTTTTAAAAAGGGTATTAGATGAATGAAAGGATTACTGGACAGTGGAGGGGATGCATTGAAATTATAGCGTGAAGCTATAGGACATCAAATGGGAATGATTCTGGTTGACTCCCCTAAAAGCCATCAGGAAAATATCTTTATCAAGCAAAGCTAAGTTTATTAGACTTCAGTAAAAGAGAAGAGCACCTTGATAGAGTCTCAATATCATCTTAGAAAAAGGAAGTCAGAGGAGGTCATTTACAGGATTTAGAACTGGGCTGGGTTATTTTTAGGCAGATTGGGATTATGTGCAATTCTGGCATAATAACTTTGGAATGATGGGCACAGTGAGGCAAGGGCTTGAAGCAAATCTTGTTGATCAATCTGTCAGTCTTTTTTCTTAAGAGCAAATATTTCCTGGAACAAGAAGCAAAGTCATTTTGTGCTTGTTCTCAGGATTATATAAAATAGGAACAAGAAAGTATATCCAGTTACTGTTTAACATAGGAACAGGAAATTATTTTGGTTTCAGTTTTCATTTTATAATTTTCTCTGGGGATAACAAGAAAGGAGCAGCAGTAACAGGAAAGACGTGGAATTATCCAGAGTTAAGAATTGACAAGGTGTATGAGATACTGGTGAAGATAGTGACAGAGTCAAGCCCGTTAAAGAGAACATAGTTAAAATTGCAGAGCATAGAGTAGAAAGGCAGGTCAAGACAGGAAATGGTCCAAACACTAGTAGAAGAAAAAAAAGAGTCAAGGTTGAACAAACACTAAATTCAATGAGAGTGAAAATTTAGAAAGGTTAACTGATAAGAGAGTGAGTTGAGAAAAGATAACTATATATTTTTAAATAAGAGGGGTGAAAAAATAATTTATCACATTTTTACAAGTAATAGGTTCCCCTAATTATACCAATATTTATATTAGCCAGGAATAAATAATTATCTGATCCTTTCCCTCAATTTTATGACTGGTAAATTTATTCTCATGCTTTAAAGCCAGTCTAATCTTCCCTCTGTGAAGCTTTCCTGCCTTTTTCCGGCATCTTCTCTGACCAATTAGGTTGCCCTCTGTCTGGATTTCTGTAGTGATCCCTATCACAGTACATTATTTACACACATAAGAAAAGAAAAAACTACATTGTTTTTTAAAACCAAAGCCAACTCTAGACATTTCTGCCCCTAGGACAGTGGCAAAATTAGAGAATCTTGTGTGTAACAAAATACATTCAGAGTCTCCAACCCCTCCCCCCATTCTCTTCCTCATTGCTGTGAACTCCAGAGTGTGACTGGGACTGGTCCAGTGAAACTGAAAGAGGGTAAAGTTGCTTGCATTTAAAATGAGCAGGAATTGGGGGGACTGGAAGTAAATCAAAGGGGACATTTATGGAGACTATTGAAAGAACAAAGGACCAAGCGACTTCCATTCAAAGTGGCCCATGGAGTGACACTGGCCAGCTCCAGGTCGTGAAGCTGGCCTAAGAGATTCTAAAAAGAGAGTAGGGTTGCATTCAAATTTAATTATTTTCTGTGTGGTCCTTTGTCACTATATTAGCCCAAACCTTTAACAAATTATACTATATGTATGAATGCCTATGTGTTGTAGAAAACCAAGAAAAGGGAGATGAACTCCACATCTGGATCTGTTCAGGGCATGAAAAATAGAATAATCATGGAAGTCAGGACACACAAAAAATCAAGTCATTGGAGTCATCGAGACGTTTGAGTGGGGTGATCATAGGAAAGCAAGCCCATAGAATCTAAAACAACAGTAGCAAAATCTTATCAAGAGTGATGAGTTTCTCTGGGATATGCAATAAGTATCTGAATAAGTATTTTTGTTTTTCTTTTTTCTCATTCTTCTTCTAAATTTTTAAATTTAGCTTCAAGTATATAGTACATTGGTTAGATATCTATATAGTTCATAAAACGATCCCACAATTGCACCTTCCCTCCACTGACCTTTCACATAGTCAACGTATTAATGCTAACTGCATTCCCTATGCTGTGCTCCCCATGCCCATGACCATCCATCAGCTACTAATTTGTACTTCTTTTGCCCTTCATCCCATTCTCCCAGTCCCCCAAACCTCCCTCCTCTCTGTCTGACACCAAATTGTCCACTCTATTTGTGATCTGTTTTTGATTAGTTCTTTTTATTCCTTAGATTCCGTATATAAGTAAAACCAGATAGCGTTATCTTTCTCTGACTTAAATACTTTCTAGGTCCATCAAAGCAATATCTTTTCCATCCTTTTCTTTTTCATATGTAGGGGTCTTGTTTTCTTATCCTTTCAGCCACTCTATCTTTTGGTTGGAACACTTAATTCTTTTCCATTTAAGGTACTTATTGAGAGGAATGGAATTGTTACCATTCTTTTTTTCCTGTTTTTGATACATGTTTTTTCTTCTTAAAGAATTCCCTCCAACATTTCCTGTAATACTGACTTGGTGGTAATAAATTCCTTTAGCTTATTTTTGTCTGGGAAGCTCTTTATCTGTCTTCAACTCTAAATGAGAGCTTTGCTGGATAAAGTATTCTTGGTTGTAGATGCTGAGTCTTCATCACGTCGAATATTTTGTGCCAAGCCCTCTGTCCCGCATAGTTTCTTTTGAGAAATCAGCTGCCAGTCTTATGGGTGTTCCCTTATAGGTAACTATGTGCTTTTCTCTTGCTGCTTTTAAGATTCTCTCTTTGTATTTAACCTTTGGCATTTTAATTATGATATGCCTTGATGTGGGCCTCTTTGCATCCCTGGTTTTTGGGATTCTCTGAGCTTCCTGGAGTTTATGTCCATTTCCTTCACCAGGTTAGGGAAGTTTTCCATCATAATTTCTTCAAACACCTTTTCAACATCTTGATTTTTTTTCATTTACACCGATCAGATGTGTATTTGAAGACTTAATAGTGTTCTATATGCTCCTTAAATTATTTTTATAGTCTTGGCATCATTTTTCTTGCCATTCTGACTGAATGTCCTGATTGGCTTTCCTGTCCTCTAGACATGGCATTTGATCCTCTTCTTTATTCACTTTGTTTATTTCTTTGTTTATTCCGTTTACTATACTTCTCATCTCAGATAATATGTTCTTCATTTCAGACTGGTTCTCTTTTACAATTTCCATTTTCATTTTATTTTTTTATCTCTTTGTTGAAGTTCTCACTGAATTTATCTACACTTCCCAAAAGTTCATTGAGCATCTTTATAACCAACGTTTTGAACTCTGCATATGTTAGATTACTTGATTCCATTATATTCTGGATCTCTGTTCTGTTCTCTCATATGCTGCCTGCTTCTTTGTCTTCCCATTTTGGCTGCCTTTCCATGTCTGTTTCTATGTACTAAGCAAAGCTCCTAAGTCTTCCAGTCTTATTAGTGTGAATTTGTGAAGTAGATGTCCAATGGCACAGTCCTGAGAGGGGTTCAGCTACAGGCCAAACTTAGTCCAATTCTCTACCCCTCGGGGGCCACCTGTTAAGATTTAGCAAGCAATCCACAGATGCTGTGCTTATAGCTGCCTCAAAAGGCCACACCAGAAACCGAGGCCAGCTGCCTCTAATGCGAGTCTAGGCACTGCTCAGCAAGGAGCACCTGACTCACTGAGGATACACCTGGATGTGGCTTGGGTGGGGCCTGAGCTGGGTAGGTGGGGTTTCAGGGAATCCTCTGGGCAGAGCGACTTCTGTTATCCAGTTTGATGATGTCACAGCTATGGTAGCTCTGTGTTTGCGCACTGGGAGCAGGGAGGGCTCACCAGGGAACAATGGATACCTCCAGCATTTCTGTACAAAGTGAGTCTCACTTTGCCCTCAGTCGGACAATGTCTCCCTGTAAGTCTCTGGTGCCCCCTGTGCACAGCTGTATTGGCACTGGTGCTCAGAGCGAGCAGGTCCGTCATTGCAAAAATCCGCTCGCGGACAAGGAAGGCCCTTTTAAGAGGCATCTGCCGCTGCCACAGCCTCTGTCTCATTCAGCTGCTCGAGACCGGGCAGCCCCGCGTCCTCGCCCCGTCCTCCCTTCTGCCATTGCAAGTGCTTTCTTGGATTTCTCCCTAGTTGTATGTCTTGATCATCTAAATCCCAGGTGATTTTTCCTTGCCCCTTGCTCCTTGTTTCCGTGACAACTTTGATTTGGTCGCCAGAGGGATGAACAGAGCCTGTATCATCTACGACGTTTTTTTTTTTTTCTCTCCAACTGAATAAGTATTTTTCTTAAATGTCCAGGGAAAAGAGATCCCAGCCTTCAACTGGGATGTATTCACGTATACATCCCATTTAATATATGTAAGTATAAGACGTA
>NW_011888837.1:3376951-3379966 GCF_000151845.1 Pteropus vampyrus
TCCAAAGACCTATAATAGAAAAGGGATTCATATATTTATATGTCATGTTCTACTCTTGAAAAATATAAATAATAAAACTGGGATGGCAACACTGTAGTTATTGAGAGAAGGCAAAACATAAGGGGAAATGAAATCCTTATGAAAGAACATAGGAGTGTGTAGAGATTATAGGAAAGAAATAAGGACCAAGTTGACAAGCTCACCCTCGGCACTACAGTATTACTTAAGCAATTAATTCTTATATCATCTCTCTAAGGCAGACAGCAACACCTGTAACAAGCAGGAAACCAAAGGCGAAAAAATTTGTTTTTAATTGTATTGAACTGGTCTATCATATTCAACAAGTCCAAGTGGTGTCCAAAGCCCGGTTTCCTATTCTAACACCAGCAGCGAAGAAACCAACAGTGCAAACAAAAGACCACTTTAAAAAAAAAGAAAAGAAAAGTCTCTGACAACCTCCCTGGAATTATAAAGCCTTATTGGTATTTTATTTTACTACCCATCTCTCTGCTAAAAACAAACAAACAAACAAACAAAACAAAAACAAAAACAAAAAACTGGCATACACTTGTTTTTAACATTAACCTTTTGGAGATTTTTAAATAACACTAGAGGCATTCTAGAAAATTAAGAATCACTATATTAGTAGTAAATTGCAATTTAAAAATAATATATATCAACTTGCATTTCATATGACTAAATCACATTTTCCATATCATTCTGATGGAGTCTAAGGCAATAAACTTTGCTTCCAAGAATTAGATTTACAAGCCACAGTGATAATATTAAAGCACTCTTCCAGACTAAAGCAGAAAAATGAAGATTAAGGCAAAGTTGGTTATTTTTTCTTTATAGAATAAGGCAAGGAGAGTAAATTCAAGATGATAGAAAATATTATTGACCGAGTAGATGTGAGGTATGAGGATTACTTTAAATCATAAAAATTACTCCACATAAATACATAACTTTAGTGCCAGCCTGCTGAACATAGTAGGGAGAAAAACTAAATTTAAAAGTCAAAAACTGTTCATTGTTTTTTGTTGTTGTTGTTAGGAGTTTATATACTTTACATAGTATATAAGAGCTTGACATACAAACTAGTTTATGGGAAAATGTGGTACTGAAATAATTATTAGAATATTTAATGGGAAAGTACAAAAATCTTTGTTCTTTTCTTCTTACAAAAATCAACAGTGCCCCCACTTCTCATTTTTGAAAAAAAGGATTTATAGTACTTGACATCAGGTGATTTTGCAAAATGCTTTTAGAACCTGGGTAAGAAGATTGCTCTCAAATACAAAGCACTGGACTTTTTTTTTCTTTTTCTTCTTATTGTAAAAAATAAGGACTCCATCCAGCCCAACCAGACATTTTACAAAAATAAAATGCTTATTTTCTTTCCCTTCATATTTTCCGGAAGATTTTAAGGCAATTTTTCAGAAACCATTTGTCCTTCATTTTAACAGAAGAATCTTCCATCACTATCCTGTTACCTTTCATGTCTGATGCTAACTTTATAATTTTATACTTTTAGGCCCATTGTTATAGATATCCAAAAACAAAAGTAAGTTATTGACTGACTGCTGTAGAAATAAATAAAGACTGCTAAAATCAGAACAAATGAGACTTTGTATTCAGAGTTAACTATGGCAAAGAAGTCAGCCACCATCGCTTGCATTTTACGGAGACTCAAAGATGGACAGGGGAGTGAGAAAGCTTGATAGTGGGGGAGGAAAAAAAGGGAATGCTTTGGGTATGACCTGCTCCGAAGATGTCATTGAGAAGCTGGAGGAGGGAAAAATAAAAGTAGGGAATCAAATGTAATTGGTTTGGGTAGCATATTTGGCTTTCTCTGGTTGGTCTTGAGTTGGAAACAGGTGAAAAATAGAGAAGCTAGAAACAACTGATCGTGCCCTGCCCATTGTGGAACAATTGCTGGAGTGGCTATGGTTTGACTTCCTGAAATGGTCACTGCAGATGTCGTAGTCTGGTGTCTCATGCCGTTTGCTGCAGATTGTAGGTCAGAGAGCTATTGCCATATATGATATGGTCTCGCCAATGTCTATCTGTATATTCAGTCTCTCATCTCTCTTTTTGGTCAGTATCTTATTTGTGAGGGGTTAACCAGTTCATGAAAGGCTAGAGGTCCAGCTTTTATTGTTCAGGGATTGTTAAGCCATCTTCATAATCAATTGCATAGCAAGGTTGTCTTGACATTTTTGTTATATCATCATGGTGATCATCTGATGAGAGTGTGGCTATTCTTGGCAGAATGGAATGGACCCATGTAGTGGCCATTATGACCAAAATGAGAATGATTAATATAGCTCCTTTAAAATGCATGGAATCAGGCATTTCAATCGCCCAGCACAGGCCAAGAACAAATTTTATAGACCATGAGGATCAACCTTAGAGAGACAAGTAGCTTTTTTGTTATGGTGTTGTATAATCTGTTCTGCCATGTTCTACTACTGATACATGTAGAGCAAGAATTAGCAAGGACACAGATGCTACCATGACTAGTCAACAATAAATCTAGAGCAAACTGGTTGTCCATCACTGTTCATGACAAGTTGAGACTGATCTGTATTCCATCTAAAGCAGAGGTGGTAACAATAATAATTTCTGCCAAAGTTAGTGATAAGTTTCTTACAGTCTTTCCCATTTTTATGATTCCCACAGGTAGGAACACTGCTCTGATCATTTGCATAAACAATGAGTCAGTAATCCTCCAGGTAGAGTACCTGAATAATCAAGGGTGGCAGTGTTCTGGAGCTTGTGTCTGAATCAGAATTTCCAGCTCTGATGATTTATAGAATTAGGTTTTCTGCACAGACAAGTCTCAAAGTACTATTTCTAAGGAGTATGAAGCACTATCCTGAGGAAAACAGGACCAGATACCCTGGACACAAAGGAAGTGGTATCCAGTAGGGGCACATGGAGAGGCAGGAAAACAGAAGTGGTTCATGGCAGAGGGTCAGAATCAAGATCCTACATTAGTTGTGCTACACACTT